>NW_024424564.1:21558818-21646457 GCF_017311325.1 Ursus maritimus
TTTTTTTTTTTTTTTTTTTTGCTGGTAAAGTAACTGTCCATTTTATTTTTAAGAGTAACAGCATCCAAGGTAGAAACTTTTGCATTAGCAAAATTCATCCAACTCTTTTTTACCAAAGCATAGTACTTTGAAAGAGTTTAGTACTACCCATCTTCTAAAACCGTAACAATAGAATTTGACGGGCTTGGTGAACTCGCTCAACTATATTTCAGATCGCTCATCTTGTAAGAGAAGGGAAAAAAGAATGTAGTCCAAGGAACATGATGTATTGTGCCTTTTAAAAAATAATCTCTTCTAGGGATAAAATGTAAACATATATACACACCTTTGCATTGCTTCTTTTTTCTCAAGCTTCAATGTCCTTTCCTTAACCTTGCTTTCCAGCAAGGCTTTTCACTATTTCACAGTGAAACTGCTTCTGTCAGGGTCAACATTGATTCCCACTTTACCATTTCCAAAAGTCAACACCCAATCCTCATCTTACTTGACTTCCCAGCCACAATTGACATAGTTGATCATAAACCCCCTCCCCCACCCTTTTTTCCCCCCAAATACTTGTCTTCCCAAGATACTCCCTCTCCTGGTGTTTTTCCTCCCAGTCTCCTCCTTCTCTGTCTCCTTTCCTACCTCCTCCTTTTTATCTCTCTCTTTCTGAATTGTGGAATGCCTTGGGGCTCAATCAAGGGTACACGTCTTTATTTACACTCACTTCGACAGGTGATCTCTTCCAATCTCATGCTCTAAATTTCATCTACACTCTAATGATTCTCCAATTTTATCTCCACTCTACTTCTCCTCTGTGCTTCATGTTGCTCTTCTTAAACTAACCGTTTACATGTCAACTAGGAATCTAATACACAGTTTAACTTATCCAAAGCAACTGTATCTCCCCACTAGGACCACAAACCTGTTCCTCCCCTCCATTCACATATTTCCTCAGACCACAAGCCCAGAAGTCATCCTTGACTTCTCTCCTCCTCGTCTCCCACATTCAACTCATTAGAAAGTCAGAGTTTGGATGTATACCTGAATCCTACCTCTTCTCACCATACCACCACTAATATCCTAATACAAATCACAATTTTCCAATGTGACTTTTATAAAAATGTGAATCAGCTCATGGTACTCTTCTCTTCAGAGCCTTCCATGATACACAGAAAATACGTTAAGCATGGCCTTTAGGTTCCTACTAATGCTCCCAACCTATCTTCCTAATCTCATCCCCTACCTCCTTCTGTTAACTCTCTTCACTTCAGTCACACTGGCTTGTTTGTCAGGACTTTCTCACTTGCTATACTATCTCCTGAAATATCCTTATCCCAGATGATCTAATGGAGTGAAGCTAACTTCCAAGTCTCTACCTCAATTATAATCTTATCAAGGGCCTTCTTCACTGTCCTATGTAAAATAAACTTTCCACATCACTTTCTATTCTTACCCTATTTTCATCTGCAAAAATTGTTGACAAAAAGATGCTCTTTTCAGACATCCCTTCTGTTGCCCCAAAGTGAGGAGTGGGGTTAACTAACAGCCCTCAGATATTAATTCTATCAGGACCTGCCTCATCTTCAAGTACAGGTGATACTCTTCTCCGGAGGACTTCAGTCAATGGCTGAGCAATGTGTCAATACAAGGACCTAGCACTTCTACTGAGAATTCCCTGCTCTGGATTGCCTCACAGATAGTTAGAGATACTGTCAAGTGCAGCATTAATAGCTGACCTCTGCCCAGTCCCTCTTCCTCCTTTTTCCCTTCACTGGTCTTAGTCCCCAGTAAACATTTTCACTCCTACATCTATTTCACTGCCTACTTTCTGGAGGATCCAAGAGACACAGCAAATTATTTCATGTATTCATTTATTGCATCTCTCCCTTAGTAGAATTTAAGTTCTATTACGGCAGTGAGTTTGTCTTTTCTACTGTTATATTCCCAATGCCCAGAAAAGAGTCTAAGATAAAGTAGGTACTTGACAACTATTTATGACTAAATAAAGAATAAATGAATTACCTGATGCATAAAAAACATTATAGCACCATTATTAAAATATAAGTAAAAGAGGAAAACATCAACCCCAAATTTTGCCATCCTAATAAATCAAGTCTCTAAATTGTGTTTCTTTTTCTTTAACTATACTCTCACAAAATTATTTAGTTACATAGTTTCAGTCACAGCCTCACAAATACAATTTTTATTCCATTGGTAAATTTTACCTTAACACAAGATTTTTCTAGGTTACCACAGTGTTCAGATTGGGCATTTCTACTGGTGTTTATGTTTTATTTGATATACAACAATTTACTAAATTGTTGAAGTTTTTCAAATCAAATTTTTCAGTCTTAGAGGTACAGCACAGCAAATTTCCATTAAATGTCTGATTTGTTTTTAGCAGGGAACAGAGCTAGATTAGGTATCATTTCAGGAATATTAGGTTGGGAATAGGGAATATGTATTTTTATTATCCTATGAACCCAGTTTGTTGTACTTTGCCAAAAACAATGAGAAAGATAACAGAAAAGACTTTTTATTTTCGGTTGGCTTGGCAGAAAGAGTATACGTTAAAGGTAGAATGAACTAAGAGTTCTGCATGACCTCTAAAATTGTCTTTGAATTATCTTTGCATGACCTCTAGATTTGCTATCTCTGTGGACAGGCAGACTTAGAATTACATCCTCAAGCTCTATGCACAGATGACACAAATACTAATAAAATGTAAATAGATGGTGTAAGTTTTCATACGGATGCAATTTGATATGCCTGGTCAATGGTGTACAAGTTACTTTTTTTTTTTTTTTTTTAATATTTTATTTATTTATTCAACAGAGATAGAGACAGCCAGCGAGAGAGGGAACACAAGCAGGGGGAGTGGGAGAGGAAGAAGCAGGCTCATAGCAGAGGAGCCTGATGTGGGGCTCGATCCCAGAACACCGGGATCACGCCCTGAGCCGAAGGCAGACGCTTAACCGCTGTGCCACCCAGGCGCCCCTCAAGTTACTTACTTTTAATAGCAAGAAACTTTCCCTTAGTTTAATAACATAATAATGGTCTCAGAAAACTGACAAGGTAAAAAAATAGAAATTTTGGCAATACACTGAGTGAAATGTGATTTCAAAAGGTATAATCTAATGATACTTCCTAGTCCATGCTACATACAAGTGAAGCTTCTTGACATATAAGGCAATACGGTAAGAGCACTGATGATCCTTGAGTATCTGCCATAAACTATAAGATCAGATCAATCACTGGAAATATTAAATATTGTTTCACAAAACCCTTAAATACTCACTTGGTCTAGAGCTCTAATTAATTCCTTGGCCCATTTGCAGCAAAGCTTCATAAGGACTTTAGGCTTAACCTGAAGTACAATTGAAATTATTACATTAAATATAATCCCGTAATGAAAGCAATGCATGTACTTCATTGTATTTAGCTAGGTTAGACGAAGCTGTGATGACAAGGTCCAAAATTCGGGGGGCTTAACACACTTGAGTTTTTCCTGCTCATATATTAGTGTGGTTCTTTCCCATAAAATTTATTCGGGACTAAGTGCCCTTCCATTTTATGGCTCTATCATTCTCATCCTTCTCAGCAGGCAGCTAAAACAAGAGGAAGGAAATCACGGAAGAGGCCACCCCACTACTATAAAAGCCTCAGACGAGAATGCTACATATTATTTCCGTTCATTTTAACCACACTTTAACCACAAGGGAGTTAGAGATACATAGTCTAAACATGTTCATGACCACATCTCATTATATAGAAAGAGAGAATGAAAGAAATTTTGGAAGAAAGAGTCTGTTAAATATTTATATAAAATTAAAACATTATAAAAATACACTTTCAAAAGTAAAAATTCCCCTTAAGAGCAGTCTTCAGAGATAACTATTGTAAAGAGCTTGTTACATATTCCAATTTAACGTATTCATATACTTAAATATATTTAAATGAGTCCATAGCGTGCTTAACATATTTCAATTTTAGAACAAAATTTAAAAATTCTTAAAATGGCTGACAAGATGCTAAATAGACTACTTGACTTCCTCTCCCCATCTCTCACGGCACACCAGCCACATAATCCTTTCTTCTGTTCTTAGAACATCCCCATTTACATTTTCAGTTTTTTCTGCTTGGAACTTTATTTTTCCCCAGGACTGTTGACTGGTCTCGTTCATATGCAGCTGCAGTCAGCTGGGAGCTAATCTAAGATGGCTTCTCCATGTGGTCTCTCCATGTGGCCTCTAATCATTCACTTTTCTAGCCTGGACTTCTTTACATCACATTTGCTGAGAAGGAGGAGTGGAAGCTGCAGTATTTCTTAAGGTTTAGTGTGAAAATCCCAGAATGTCACTTCCACTGCATTCTATTGGTCTAGCTAAGCCACAGTCCAGCTCACTTTCAAGATGAAAAAAAAAAAAAAACAGACTCCCTTACTTGGAGTCTATGCATGTACAATGAAGGGAGGAATTATTGACCACCATATTTGGAAAACATATACCCTAGTGTATAGAAATGCTGGCATAAAAGGTATTAAAAATTTTAGTAAACACTGCAAAAATGTTTACAAATAAATTCTAACAATACTGTTTTGGAGTCTGCCATAATTTGGTCAGCCTCCCTCTCTTGAATGGATATTACTGTTATTCTCATAATTCCATGAAAAGGAAATGTTAAGTCACAATGGAACAAGCTAAATCAAATGTCTTCACCTGCATTTTAGTCCTAACTAAGCATAACGTACCTAAAGTATTTGAGTATGACCTATCTGATTTCAGATTTCTGCCTGAAGGTGGGAGTCTGCTTCCCTGAAGGTTCCGGAGCTCTAGGGACATTAGAAGGTAAACAAGGAAAAGGGAGAAGAGGCTCTCTGATCCATTATTATTTTCCCTGGACAGCGACACATGCTACTGATGAAATCTATCCCGCATCCCCAGGATTATCCCCTTTCCCGATCAGCAAAATCTTAGGGGATGCAAGGAAAACTCTTTAGACCAGTTCAGCTAAGAGATAAATTCTTTCCTCTCCATTAAGTAGGGCAGGTCAGCAATTTTCTTGAATTATAGAGACTCAAGAATTAGCCTTAGGTTTGTTATTTACTCTCCCTAATAGGAAAAGTGAAGATACTTATAACAGATCTCAACCTAGTGCATATTGGATTCTACTGGGAAGATGCTAAATATTAGCAGTGCCTTATGCCTGACTCCCAGAGATTTTCACCTGATTAGTTGGGGCTGTTTTTTAAAATTACCCAGGTGTTTCTCTTATGTAGCCTGAGTGAGAACCTCTACCTTAGAAAAAAGGGTTTGGTGACAGTTTGGTGACAACTTCAATTATAACTGGTCTCTATAATGTTGGTTTTCTCTAGTTCCATTGCAAGAAAAAAAAATTTACACAACTGGCATTAATTGGGGACTTTCCTGAAAATTCCACCATAATAAATGTTTATCACTCACAGCCAGTTTTTCAAAGTGTCTATTCCCCCACATCCCTAATTATCATTAGGAATTTTCTTTACTTTCTTTTGTTAAATTGGAGACAACCATTTCAACAGCTTCAACGTGCACCTCTTGAATCACTGCTGTGACTGAACATCTTTTTATTTGTTCATCAAACATGGTGTCTTCCGTGAATTAATTGCCTTTTCATATTTTTGCCCATTTTTATTAAGCTTGTCATCTTTTATTTATTTATAGAAACTATGTACATGGATATTATCCATTTTTCTTTTGTATACTCTCTATATATTTTCCCCAGTTTTTCACTTCTCTTCCAACTTTTGTATAGTTATTCCTTTATTTTTGAGTAGTCAAACCTGTCAGTGCTTCTTTTTCTTACTTCCTGTTATGCTAGAAAGGCCACTCCTAATTCAACATTATTTTTTAAAGACTCTAAATTTCCTAATGTGTTTAAGTTTTCATATATGAATCTTTGATCTTTCTGAAATTAATTTAGTATAATGCCAGATAGGTAGCTAATTATTTTCCATTCATTTGCACAACACAAATTCTTAAATTATCACAGCACATTTTCATGTTTGTAGTCTGATCATCTGAAATTACACATGTTGATTTTAAGGATCTTAAGTGGTTAAATATGGATTATTCTAGCTATTTTACAATGACATTCAGAAAAAAAAATTAATAAGAAATGAATTAAAAGTTTTTCCCTCAGTCAGAAATGCATTTATTATATCTGGGACTTTTGACATAAATAAATTTTAAAGATATCTTAAGTCCTTCAAGTTTGGATTTTAGGATTGAAAAAGAAATATCACATCGTGCAGCCATCAATTCTTTATAGTGTTGATGTGATTATCACTTCCTTATGATCCAATTGTGCTAATAAATTCCAAAAACAGAGTTCAACATATGTGAAAAACTGTCACCTTCATTAAAGAGCAAAAACTTATAGAAAATAAATATACACAATAATTATATCACTCTTTTAATTCTTTAAGACTGATGCAGCAAATCTTCTGCTTGTGATAAAGCAATGTCTGACCTTAGCAAGTCACTTAAATTTTCTAGATGTCAATTTCTTCATTTTTAAAATAAAGCTAATAATAAGATTTCAAAGTTACAAGCACGTAGTGAAATAATACCTGAAGAGTGCTTAGTAAAATGCCATACATAAAGCCAACACCCATTAAACAGTAATGTTTTCATTCCGTTACTGTTATCACCTACTTATACATATTATGAGACACATGTTATCTTTTGACAGATCTTTTCATTGTTTTCATTCGTAAACTTACCTAGTCAGGTTATGTCCCCACCACTGCATTGTTATTGTTTATGTCAAAGTCACCAATGACTTCCATGAAACCGAATCCCACGCACACCTTTCTGATCTTGTACTCCCTATGCTTCTGTCCCCTCACCACACTGACAGCACTCTCTGTCTCCTCTATGATCCCCTCTCCTCTACTGAATCTCTACACGTTGAGGTGCTTCAAGGCTCAGTTTCAAGTCACCTGTCAATATTCTCACAAAGTAATATTTCTAGCTAATCTCATGTACTCCACAGCTTTAAAGACCAACTAGATACCAATGGCTCCAAAATCCCTCTTTAGCCCTATACATCACCTTTCTTCTACCTCATATCTCTGCATGCATGTTAAACAAATATTTCAAACTTAACAAGGAAAAATCAGAACTCCTGACCTAGCTTCCTAATCCTATCTCAATTATATCCTGTCCAAATCTCCGTTTCATATCCTAGTATGACAACTTTTTAAAATGTAGATCAGATCTTGTTTCATCCTTCCTTAATACTTTCCAATGAATTCCCATTATACTTTTTTAAAAAATCCAAATTCTTTTCCTTGGTGTACAAAGGACACTCCATGGCCTTCTTCTCTCTCTTTGACATTACAGTAGTCCCTCCTTATCCAGGAGAGCTATATTCCAAGACCCCCAAAGGACGCTTGAAACTACAGATAGTACTGAACCCTATGCATACTGTTTTTTCCTTTATATCCACACCTATGATAAAGTTTAGTTTATAAATTAGGTACAGGAAGAGATTAACAGCAATAACTAATAATAAAATAGGACAATTATAACAATATACTATAATAAAAGTGACGTGAATGTGGTGTCTCTCAACCTATCTTATTGTACTTTACTCACCCTTCTTGTGATGATGTCAGCTGATAAAATGTCTATGTGATGAGATGAAGTGAGATCAATGACATAGGCACTGTGATGTAACGCTGGGCTATTATTGACTTCTGATGATATGTCAGAAGGAGGATCATCTGCTTCCAGGCTGCAGCTGACCATGGGTAACTGAAACCACAAAAAGTGAAACCGCGAATAAGGGGACACTACTGTATTTAATAATCCTGCCACTGGTTCTCTTCACTTCAGCAACACTGGCCTTCTTTGTAGCTTCAACTCCAACATAGTTAGTCCTAAACTTTCCCAGGTTGTTATCTGCACAGAGAGGCTGATTCTAAAGTAGGCACACAGTCTCTTTATCATAAGCCTCTTTTTATTCATTGGAATTATAAATTGTTTTCTTAATTGCTTGTTTATTTCCTCCTACTAAGGTAAGCTCCATCAAAGTAGGGATCTTCAGATCTTGGTTCACATCTCAAAGAACAGAGCCTAGTATTCAGAAGAATATGCTAAATGCATAAACAAACACATGACTCCTCTCTACAACTGAAAAATACAACTTGAATGCTAGTGCAAAATATCTCGTGGGGGGAAAATGATGAGTAATCGCTTTCCTTGAAACTTTCCATACCTTTTAAAATGTTTCTAAATAAATTTTTCAATTAATGTTTATGAAATTGTTATTTAAATGCTGCCTGGAAACAAAGAACAAAACATAAGGCATTATCTCTCACATTGTGTAGTTTTCAATTTAGGTGAAGAGACTATACACATGAAAAGCTACATACCAGGCAGCAAATATTCATTGCTAAAAGAATGATACAACTATGAATAAGGAGAAATACTGTAAGATTCAATGCATTTACTTCACAGGATAATTATCAGGACCAGTGATTTTTGTTTGCTTCACTGTTGAAGTGCAACCAGTGAAGATTTTGAAGATTTTGATACAAACTGAATATATAATCTGGTAAAAAAAAAAAAAAAAAAATTGAGAAACTCTAAAAACTATTTCAGACAATTCAAGAAAAATAAAGACAAAAAATGTAAATGTTACTTACTAGTAGAAAAAATAATTAAAATGAAGTCATTTTCAAAAGGATTAGTATTTGGGACAGAGGGAAAAAAAGCCTGTGCTGTTTTGGACAGAAACTGGCACATTTGGTGGTTATGCCTAGTATATATATTTTGGGAGTTATTTGAAAGCTACATGTATATTTTATAGTTGTAATTTTAAAATAAAGATTTCATTGCATAGTTCTAAATGCAGAGATTTCTGCCACATGTGTGTTTTCCAAGAAAATTTAATTTTTTTCTCTAGAACAGTTCTCTCCACAATCATGACTTTTGTGGTAAACCTAAATAATGCAACTCAAAAAATTTTTTTAATCATAGATAACTTTGCCAAATTAATTTATTCCTTGTTAGGAAGGTCTCAGATAATATATGGTCATCACATACCTAGAGAATAAAAGGATGCTATTACTGGGGAAAAGGTCACAAAAAATGAAAGTGTAAAGATAAATGTTACCTACTTTACTTTTTTGCAAATAGCCAGCCTGGACATCCACCAACAGCAAAGTTCTTTAATTATTCTTAGAAGAAGGCAGAGAGGGTCAATTTAAGTAGAGCCTATCAGCAAAAGACAACAGTCCTCAATTCTCCCTGAAAACAACTCAGCATGATGTAGTCTTGAAGTCATCCTGTATGGCCATATCACCATGGTAACCTCCAGCTCAGGCTAGATGATGTCTGCAGAGCAGTATGAACATTCCTTTAAAGAGAAGAATGCATCTAGGTCACACACAAAGAAATACAATGCAAGGGAATAAGACATTCATTTATGGGGAAGTGCAGGCTGCATGTTGTAGGCATGCAACGTACGGACAATAAAACCTTTTTGAGTCTCTTATTATAGGAGACATGCAAACATTTAACTCCAGCTACTGAAACTCAGAGCAACTCTGAAAAGGCAATAACGAAATAACCATAAAATAAAATGTGAATAATAGAGGGAAACTTCTGACTCCATAATCCAGAAAACCACCTAAAACCAAGGTGAGAGAAATTTCATTTCTCCTTCTCTGGAAGTACAAAATACCTTTTGGAGAAGCCATACACATCTATCCTCAGGTATTTTTATGTAAGGCATTAGTGAAACACATTTGCATATAAGGAAAGCTATACTTCACTCACCATTAACAATAATCCATGCATCTATAGGAGAAATAAGCACTGACAAAAGTAGTTAGAAACAGTAATAACAGCAAAGGCTTTCATAATGCTTATTATTTGATAGACACCTGGTATATATGCCCGTGTGTAATTCTTTCATCCATCTTGTAGTATAGATGCTATGGTTTTCCTTCTTTTACAGATGAAGAACTAAAACACAAGTCAGTCATTTTTCCAAGTCCACACAAGTAATAAATGACTGATCTTGAATTCAAACTGAGACTGCTTCAGAGTGTGTGTTCCTAACCACTATGATAGGACCGTAGTACCAACATAGAATTCTTTTTTCTTTAGGTACAATTGATAAAATGCCTGGAGTCTGCTTGTGTTAGTTATCTGATGCTGCATAACAAATGGCTGAAAACAATAAACATTTATGATCTCGAAGTTCCTGTGAGTCAGGAATTCAGGAGTAGCTGGGCTGGAATGGTTCTGGCTCAGGGTTTCTTACGAGATCGCAATTAAAATGTTGGCGAGGCTAGAGTCACTGAAAGGCTTGAGTGGGGCTAAAAAAAACCTGCTTCCAAAATGGCTCGTCCTCACAGCTGTTGGCAGAAGGCCTCCGTTCCTTAACACTTGGACTTCGGCACCAAGCAGTTTGTTTGGCCTAACAAAATGGCAGCTGGCTTCTGAGAGCTTCTCCCAGAAGAGAGAGCAAAGCGGTAGCCAGGATGTCACATACGATCACTTCAGACCTATTCTACTGGTCCTACAGAATCCTGTATATTTGTGAATGCCATCAGTGTGAGCAGGGGATCACAGAGAACCATCTGGGAGACTGGCCATCATAGCCGTACTTTGAATTTCTTTGATTAAGGCCAAGCACAGGTGGGACTACACAAGGAAAGGGAGGCATGTAGGGAGCAGAACTTAAGGAGGCCCTCGTCCTCAGGTGCCAACCCTGCACTTGCATGGCGCAGACAGGGAGTATCTCTTTAAATTTTGCGCCCCAGCCATCTTGCTGGCTTCTCCCTAGTACCAGCCTTGGAACAAAGGATAAACACTTTTCCGAGTTCATATCGACTATTTTTCCTAGTATTCATTCCTGTGGGTTCGCACCCTTGAGAGGGCTTTCCAAGTGAAATGGAAACTGGCGCTCAAACTCGGAGGGCAGGGAGATTGACGAGGCCGACCACTCCGGAGAGGTAGGCGGCAGTTTTAATAATGGAGGGAACTTACATAGGCGGCTTGTCTGCGACCGCTGCGACACGAGTAGATCTCCGCGCCCCACGGCCAGAATCTTAAAGGTCTATATAAAGGCGCTAACGGGCTTCAGCCACAGATACAGTCCGGATAGTCTCCGCAACACATTGCTCTGCCAAGGCTGTGTCCTTGAATATGGCTCCGGCTATGGGAGTGGTAGGCGGAACCCACTTTCCGAGGACGGGGAGGGCCTGAGGAGCCTCCAGTTGCTCCAGGTCCAGCTCTGGGGTCAACTGGCGGTCATGTCCTCTTGATGACCTCCTCCAATAATTGCAAGATCAAAGTCAACACACATTTATCTAGTGGAGTGTTTGTTTTACAATTTCTCGTCTTTAAATTTTAAAGATATTAAGGCTACATTCTTGTCATAGTTTTTTAGTGGTGCTTTTTGTCTCTAACACAAGGAATTTCTAGTATTCATAGTTTTCTGTATCTTGTCTTAGAAGCCTAGAATGGAAATGCTTTTCTAAGTGATCTTAACCTGGAGTCCCATGGGTATGCTCCATGAACGCTCTAATAGCGTAATATTTGAGTTCTATATATGCCAGTTTTTCCTGGGTGGTAGTTCATGATCTTAACCAAAAAAGGTTAAAACTACTTCTTCCTCATGAATTAAAACATCATTTTCTCAGACTTTTGGGGTTTGCTCTCATTTATCCTACAAAACTCAGTTATCATTTTTATTTTTTTAAAGATGTTATTTATTTATTTGAGAGAGAGTGTGAAAAAGAGCACGTGCAGGAAGGAGGGACAGAGGAAGAGGGAGAAGCAGGCTCCCCACTGAGCAGAGAGCCTGATATGGGACTCCGTCCCAGGACCCCAGGATCATGACACTTATCCGACTGAGCCATCCAGGCACCCCTCAGTTATCATTTTTAAATGCAAGAATGCAAACTTCATCACTAATTGTTCAGTAATAAGAAGGAGAACTAAATTTCATTTCTTGAATTTAATTTTGTTTCATCGAACTTTATGAAAAGAGATTTACCTAACAAGATATATAAGTACACTTAAAATTTGTATTTTTGTGTAAACAATAGTATAAAATAAACACCAAAGGAAATAATTTATCCCTACTCTAACATATCAACTTATATTTTAACTCATTTTCTCCTAGTCATAGTCTAGCTGCACACAATAAATCACAGTAGGGATACATTTGCTTTGTTTTTCACTAAACAAAAAGGGTATCTAAATATTTTTTTCTGTGTATTATGCACTAAATACCTCCCTATGCACTATGCACCTCACTTTGCCATGCAATTCATGTAAATATCATTTCACATTTTGTTTTTCAAAGCTTTTTATTTCAGAAAATTCCAAGCATATGCAAATACGGAGAGACTGGTAGAGTAAATCCCATGTACCATTACCCAGCTTTGACCATTATCAATCACTTAATTCTTAATCAGAAACTATTTTGCAAAAGTTCCATCTCTCCAAACCTCACTACATTATGAGATTAGATCTTTAACTTACAAGCTTAGTTTTTAAAGCATTTCCCAGCTCCCTGAGAGATGTTCATTGTGTTCTGATACATTATAAGGTAGCCTACCTCACCTAGGGAAGGATACTTTCTGTGGACCAGAGCTGACACAAAGCCAAGAATGAACCAAACATCTTTGAGTTACCCAAGAGGCTAGACTGTATTAAAAATTCCAGACTGTTACATATTTTTAATTAGATGCAAAATCATATTAGAAGAGATTGAAAATCATCCTAAATTGATTTAAAAATAGCAAGTCCTCAGGATAATCAATTAATTGTCACTTGTTTTTCCTTTTTCACTTGCTTCAATCATTGTAAGAATGCATTTTTTTAAAGAAAACAGTTACAAGTTTGACAAGTGATAAACCTGAAGAAGAAAAAAAAGAAAAAGCCAAAATGCATTTTGTTATCTGAGACCTGGGGAGAGGAGCTATTGACCGCTGAGTTCAATTAAGTTTCAGAGAAGAAAGTCAGAATTAGCAAATCCTTAACAAGCCACTCTGGCAGGAAGTTAATTTTTGATTAAATGACGTGATTATAGAGTGAGATAGTTTAATTCAGAGGGAGATACTGGAGGGCATCCAAATATGTTACTTACTTATTTCTAAGAATTAAAGAACAACCTAAGATAGCATAATATGATATTTAAACAGTATTTAAATAACAACTTAAAAATTGGTAGCAACTAGTGATCTCTGGTTAAATAATAAGTAATAGCATGATTTTGGCAATTAATTAATATTAATGTATTTTTTAAACTTTTGTTTCAAATATGGCAAAAATTTTCCATTGCTGATTTGGCTACACATATACATATAAGAGGTAACAATGAAGTCCACACTCCAGAGAGAATTAATAGCAGTGATGAAAAGAAAACTGGACTTAGGTATCAAAAGATTCGGATGCTACCTTCAACTCTTTCTCTAAATGCTTATGTCTTTGGGCCTCAAAATCTTCTATGTAAAAAGTATTGGGCTAAATTAAGTTAAATAGATGATTAAGCTAAAATTTAAAGTAAGATTATCTAAATATGCAATATGAAAGGATGATTTATCTTAAATGATAGTTCTCTTTAAGCTTCTATTTTCAAAACAGAATTATAGAAAAACTCTATCATGACAAAGGTATTACTGTCTGTACTGAACTAATATTCACACAGAGCGGGGGGAAAGTATGTTACCATATGGATAGCTACTATATGACATCACTCAGTCTTTATACCAAAAAATAAAAGTAAAAATATATACTCAGCATGACATAAGCTGATCTAGCATACTTGACTAATCATTAAATCTGTATTAACATCTCTTAATATACGTTTTCTGTAAATCCAGTTAATATTCTCCATTTGAGAGGTGACACTTAATAATGAGTTCACTTATTCAACTTTTGAGAAACAATTGTGACTGGCCTGGATGATTTGACACATTCAGGGACGTTGCTTATTTTATGACAGACTCTGGGTAGGAAACAGAAAATACTCCAGATCTATGGTTCTCAAAGTGTGGTCTCTGATTCAGCAATCTGGGAACTTCCTATATATCAATATTCTTAGATTCTGCCCCCATGCCTAATAAATCAGAAATTTTGAGAGTGGAGCCAAGTAATCGGTGTTTTCCCAAGTCCATCCGGTCATTCTGAGTCACACTAAAGTTTGAGAACCACTGCTCTAAGAATAAATTAAATGCAGGTTAGCAGTTTACAGAATCATTTGGAAAACTATAGCAGCAAGCTCAGCACTGGGCCTCCAGAAATAGAGAATAGGCTAGAACCGACCCAGTGGGGAATTACCACTTCTGCATCCACTACTGGAATGACTGCTTTCAAGAGCATATACTGTAACTGCAGGGGACATCAGGATGCTGCAATTAAGAAGCCATCATTACTGCCTGCACATGTATGCCTCAATACCGGAAGCTGGAGGATGGAGCCTGAGAGGCAACAGGAGAAGGATCTCACCTCTCCAGGAATTTAGTTCTCACAGAAAAACTGTCAAAGAGGACCCAAAGATTGCTCCTGACTCTCAAATCTTACACCAATGCATATGATTGATAGATTCCATTATGCAACCAAAAACAAAGCTACACGGGTATAGACTTAGTGCTACCATTGGCATGAGAGAGGCAATAGAGTTAAATCACCGCTTGGACAGGATGCATCATACTTACAAGTATGTAATGGGAATATGTAACTATTATTATTTAGTTTTATCACTATATTGAAGCATAATTTAAGAAATACTAAGAAATAAAGGCTTAGAAGCAATTCAGATATTCAAAAGGAATCACAACTAACTTGTTACATGTCATTATCCACATGTATGATCTTATACACTTGCATATTCCTTGGCTAAATTGAGCAAGGGAGATCATACACAGCTATACCCTAGGAAATACACCTAAGCAATTTATATAGAGATGATAGATAGATATAGATAGATAGATAGATACATACATACATACATACATAGCAGTAACTTACATTTGTATAATGCAGTAATTTACTCTTTATATCTTATAATTGAGGTAGGTAATATATAATAATTCATTTTCATATGAAGAAACAGTATCAAAATTATAAAATTCTGCATGGTTATGTAGTTGAATAATAAGTAAAAGAATATATGTTTTCTAACTCCTAAGCCAGTGTTTATTCCAACACACTTTAATGCCATGTCTATATGTACTCTGAGAATTCTTACAACAGCAACACAGCATGACAATACAACGGGTACTAAGCCAGGGCAGACAGATACTGTGCGTGCAGGGCAAACAAGAATGAAGCGGTGGCCTAGGGAGGAGTTTTAAATAACAGATCAAATTCGAAGATATTGCAAATCTAATACAATTCCAAGTATATTCATATATTAGTCAAGACAGGCTTGGCTATGCTGAGATAACAAAGAGACTCAACATCTCAGGGACTTAAAACAATAAATGTTTATTTCTTGCTCCATCGAGGGACACATGGGAGCCCTAATCTGGTGTATCTTCATTCAGGAATTTAACGTTAATGGTAACGTTGCTGATCATCAAGGCAGAGGAAAAGCACACTCTGGAGAGTCTTTTACTGGTATTTAAAGGACACACATCACTACTGCTCACACCTCATTGACCAGAATAATCACATGGTATCGCCCAACTACAACAGAGCTAGGAAGTACAATCCTATGTCATGCTTGTAAAGTAGAAAGACCACAATGCCAAAGCCAAATTAATAAATAAAGCTTTTACCAACAACCTGGAATCGAAAGTCAGAGACAGCCAATTAAGATAGATGAAACAATGTTGATATGAACTTGGTATTAGTGAGTAACCATTTTTCCATCCTGGTCATGGAGAAGCAGAAGTCAGTCTACGAAGAAAGAAAGAGCAAGGCAGATATTCACAATAAAAAAGGGAAAAATGTCAGATTGTAGCTAGGAGTTCTGTTGGCTTTCTTGATCTTGCCTCTAGTCATTGGAGAGCCCTGGTTGCCCTTTTACATTGGATAAGTCAATATCTATCATCAAATTTCTGGTTTTTCCTAAATTTACTCAAGTTGATTTCTGTTGTTTGCAATCAACAGAATTTTAATTAAGGCAAAGATACCAATTAATTCATTAATATTTCTCTGTCAATTAAAATATATAGAGTCTAACATAAGGCACAGAAGTAGTTTCTCACATTAGTGGGCCTTAACGTTTTTTCCCCCCTGCATAGAACATACAGATACAAAAATTTATTTTAGGCTTGGAATTACTATAACAATATTAGAAAAAGAAAGATAATGGTATTAGAGAATTTGGATCTTTTTCTCTAAGTTAAAAAATGGGACCCCATTAATCTAAATGGGCACTAATGAAAACAAATTGTCAGTTTTTAAAAATTTTTTGCCAAAACAGAAACAAACAAAAAACTATAAGATCCGTTTTTAAGAGCTGAGGAAGTGCCAAATAATCAAACAACTTTCATCTAAAATTTAAATTATTAAAATTCATATCAGGCAGAGAACAAATTATTAGAATATATAATGTTATTGAGACAGAGAAATAGAAGATAAAGCTTCAAAAAAAAAAAAGAGAGAGAGAGGCAAACCAAAACACAGACTCTTAACTATAGAGAACAAACTGATGGTTACCAGAGGGGAGGTGGGTGGGAGTACGGGTGAAATAGGTGATGGGGATTAAGGAGGGCAGTTGTGATGAGTACTGGGTGTTGGGTGAAAGTATTCAACCATATCGTATACCTGAAACTAATATTACACTGTATGTTAACTGACTGGAATTTAAATAAAAACGTGAAAAAGTTTCTAAAGTCCATAACGTGATACATCCAGGGACACTTCATATCAACTATACATGTCCTTAAGTATAGCTGTAATGTTTCCATACAGTCTCCAGTTGCAAAGTAGCAATTCTGGGAGACAACACTTTTTTGATTAATTTTATAACCAAGAACATCACTTGGTTTACATTGTGAAAAAAATTAGACAATCATGGATAGAAGCTGTCAGATAGTCCAAACTGTCAGTTTGGTTTAAACATTTCTGAAAAGATGAAGTAATTTGACCAGAACTGCCAAAAATATGCCAACTATTTTAGTGCATGCTTGAATAAACATGAAACAATATTTGGATTTGCTGATTAAAGCTAAGATTTTGTTATATATTTATTAGATTCCATTCAAAAATGTTTTCTCTTGGTAGGAGAGCCAATAATGCTTTTAAATATCAAATACTGAAATCTGTTTATTAGAAAATGTGACATAAATAAGATTATGATATTAATTACACAAAGGTTAAGTTTAGTGACCTGAAGTGAAACACATACTGCCTACCATAAGATAGTGATTTAATAATTATATGTTCTTGCACAACCCCCTAATTTTCAACAGCAAAACATACTTGTCTACACACAGTATTTAAAATATTTTTCTTTTCTATTTACATGACATTAAAATTGTGATTCTTTATCACTTGTAATCTCTAGCCTCAACTAGATTCAAAAATACTAACTAGCCATAAACATTAGCAGACAGGGATCCAGTGATGCCTGGTTTTCTGCAATGTGGTGGTATTGGTTTATTTTAAAAATAATTGAATGTCTACTGAGTGCCAGACTTTGTTTTAAGTGCTTGGAATTCAGCTAGAAACATGACAGGCAAGGTCTCTACTTCAGTAAATGTTGTTAACTAGTTAGAAAAATATTCTAAGACAAAAGAAAAATATGGGATATAAGTGCTATGAAGAACATTTAAATTGGATAAAATGACAAATATAATACATCTACATCTGTTTTCAGGATTCAAATTGAGTATTCCAGCCACCTCTTAACTTCACCTCGTAACTTCAGCTTTGCAGGATCTGTAAACACGTTTAGCATATGTACACAGCAATAACTGGTTTTCCACACAAAATCACAGCTTCAGAATCCATTTATTAATATTCACCTGTTTTTTTTCCTCAAACTGAAGGAATAGCAACTTTCTAAATCTGTTTTACAAATTAGAAAAAATGAGCTTCAGGGACTATAAATGGCTGGCCCAGGTTTATATGACATAGCTGGGACTTGAACCTAGTTGCGTTAAAGAAAATTTTATTAAAATTATTTACTATATCAAGCACATGATGGATATTACAAAGGAATATGGCATAGCCCTGACTTAAAAGTGTTTCATCCAGGATATAGTTCACCGTTCTCAGTCACTGGGTAGAAGCAGTCGTGCTTCATCTAAAATTAAGGACAATCTAACCCTTGGAAAACCAGAGCCTGGAAATAAGTTAGAGGCTTGGTCTCAGTCGTTCTTTCTTCTAGTAGACGATTCTCTACCTCCAGAAGCCATCAGAGATTGCATGCAAAACCATCTAGGTCAAATTTTAACCTTCTCTTCTATAATTTACAAATATTATCAAAGGTGAATGGAAGAATCCGAGAGAGAGAGCTGAGAACAGAACATGAGCAGAGACGTCCTTGTTTTCCCCAGGCATGACTGACATACATTGGAAGGCTGAAGCATGGGGTCCCACAGCCCCAGGTGGTCATAAACAGAGTTGTACTCAGCATCCCAAGCAGGACAAAGGAAGTGGCTCTTTTTACCAGTTTCAATGTGATTTGATACAAGTAGCTTCTGGGGATCATTGATGTGCTAAATGGCTTTTGGAGAAACGGACTTAGAAAGCTAATTGAGAGGCAATCCAGTAGATTTCCCTAGAGGGACACTAGATAGATTTTTGAAGTGACAGAAAGGATTGCTAAATACCTGGAGGGATCATCTTTTAAAGGAGATTCAGGGGCGCCTGGGTGGCACAGCGGTTAAGCGTCTGCCTTCAGCTCAGGGTGTGATCCCGGCATTATGGGATCGAGCCCCACATCAGGCTCTTCCACTATGAGCCTGCTTCTTCCTCTCCCACTCCCCCTGCTTGTGTTCCCTCTCTCGCTGGCTGTCTCTATCTCTGTCGAATAAATAAATAAAATCTTTAAAAAAAAAAAATAAAAAAATAAAGGAGATTCAAAATGGAAGTGTTCAGGTTGGTGCTAAAAGGCCTATTAGTGGCTAGTGCCCACAGCAGGACAGAATAATTAGTAAATTTAGGAATTGCTTTCACCTGTGCTTCCAATAATATAGGTAAGGTTTTCAAACCAAGTTCTTCCTTACTTCAATGAATCCATGTTTATTAATAAATACAAAATTATGTTTAGGTATATTTGATTGTTTTGCACTCTATGCCTCAGAGAATTCTCTTACATATATATCACTAATCGAACATTGCCAATTGCATAAAATAGCATTTAACTATTAGAACTAAAATATCGCAAAGAGAATCATTATTCTCCTCCCAGAATTATCTAAAGGACATGGCCAACTACCTTGGAGAATATGCTTCTACACAGGATTTTTGCCCATAGGACCCCAGTTGTTGGAGGAGGCCATCTAGAGGATGTGACCACCAGTTGACTCCAAGCTCGACCTAGACAATCAGGTGTTCCTCACCTCCTCTCCGTCTTTGGAATGTACATGCTGCCCAACCATTCCCATAGCCAGAGCCATTCAAGGATGCAACCTTGAGAGAGCAATCCGTGGTTGAGGCAATCTAGACCTGATTAAACCTCGTTAAGGCCTCTGTAAAAACTTTTAAGATTCTGGCAGGCTTTTGCAGAGATCTACTTGTCTTGAGGCCACCCAAGACAAACTTCATATGTAAGCTCCCTTACTTATTAAGACTGCCATCTGCCAATCTGGACTGGCCTGCTTCTTTCTTCAGTCTCTCCTTGCCTTTCCAGTATGGGGGCCAGTTTCAGATTTCACCTGGGAAATTCTTTTTTTGAACCAACACCAGTCAAGCAAAGGTCAAGTAAATGAGGATAAGACCCCAAGAATCTCTGTGACAGTCATATTTGAAACATTTCCCTCCAAAACTCCCATCCAGAACCTCCTGGGGAGACCATTGTGCTCAGAGGAGGTGGCCACATATGTGCTATGAAGCTGGTATGCAGGGAATGTCAGTTATTCAAACAGCCCAAACACAGACCCCCCGTTTAAGCACCTGCTCCCCAACTCAGGATGGATATTCCATCTTACTGGTTACAGCGCTTGGGATGTAAGGAGCACTCAAGGAATACTTGTCTAATTATTTAATTAATTAGTCAATGAGAAGGATAAGTGGCAGGATCTACAAAAGTGAGCATAAGAGTGTCAAATCTTATAAGCAAGCAAAACAAAAAGCACCAAGAAAAAAATGAGAACTTTCTATTTAGTCCATGTGCCTTTGATAAATGATCTAACATGCAATATGTTAAAACTGACAAAATCTTCAGATGACAAGGGAGTCTAAGAGTTCATTAATTTCACTCCCTTGTTCTCAGAAAGGTACATTTCTATGCTTTCCAACAAAATTGTGCTCTCATCTTTTCTAGAAAATCTCTAGGGACAAATGACTACACATCTTTCTGAGCAGATTGACATAAAAATTTTACAAGGATAAACCTAACGGTGTTAGATATAAAAGAGAGGATTAATCACTATATCATTTTGAAACTTAATTTTTCTTACTTTCACAATAAATCATTTATAAGGGTTGTTTCTATTTAATTTTTATTTTTCTCCAAATAAGAGAATTGTAAATATAAAAATTAAAACCTATTTTCTTTGTAGGAATTTTGGAAAACTGTGGAAATCTTGAAGAGGAAAAAAGCCACTTGGGTTCCGTCAACCAGCATCCCAGCATTAAACTTTCTTTCATGTTTTGATATATTTCCTCCTAAATATTTCCTCCTTTTTTAATTCACAAATTTAAGTAAAATTAGGTTTATTTACTCCATGCATATGTGTGTGTTTAGCTATATATTTATACACACACACACATAAATAAACGTAGTTGTCATCATCCTTTCTTAATTTAACATTATGTCATGAACACTTTCAAGATTTTAAACAGTAACTAACCTACAATTTTTAATAGCACTGTAACAATGTAATAGACTGTAGTGGGGAGAATGGTGATCCCCCCAAATGATATGTTCTCCTGGAACCTGTGAATGTGACCTTATTTAGTAAAAGTTTCTTTGAAGATGCAATTAAGAATTTTGAAATGAGGGCACCTGGGTGGCTCAGTTGGTTAAGCATCTGCCTTAGGCTCAGGTCACGATCCCAAGGTCTTGGGATCGAGTCCCACATTGGGCTCCTTGCTCAGTGGGGAGCCTGCTTCTCCCTCTGCCTGCTGCTCCCCCTGCTTGTGCTCTCTTTCTCTCTCTCTCTGACAAATAAATAAAATATTAAAAAAAAAAAAAAGAATTGTGAAATGAGATCATCCTGGATTAGGGTCGGCCCTAAATCCAATGACAAGTGTCTTTTTAAGAGAATAGAAGGGAAGAAGACAGAGAGGTAATGTGAAGAATGTGTCACAATGATGCACCAATGATTGCCAGCAACCACCACAAGTTAGGAAGCATGGACTAGATTCTCCCTCCAAGTCTCCAAAATGCTGCCAACACCTTGATTTCAGGCTCTTGGTCTCCAGAACTGTGAGAGAATGAATTTCTGTTGTTTTAAACTGCTCAGTTGGTGGTAATTTGATAAGACCACTCAGGAAACTAGCACACTGGTGGACAGACCATGATTTATGTAACCATTCTTAGAGGAATTTTTCCTTTTTTTTTTCCTTTTGCTATCATAAATAATGATAGAATCCTTGATATTCATTCATTCATTCATTCATTCAATAAATATTTATTAGACACCTACTATATGCCAGATATTCTTGCAGATACTTGGAGGTACAAGACATCAGGGGACAAGACAAAGATTTCAGTCCTAAGTTTCCAATGAACAATACACATGATAAATATGTAAATTAGAGGGTATATTAGAAGATGTTATGTGTGATGGAATAAATAAAAAAGAATAAAATGAGGGAGTTTTGGATGGAAAAGTGGGATTTGCTATTTAAATAGGGTGGTTAGGGAAGGTCTTACTGAATAGTTGACTTCTGAAGGTGGATGAGAAGGCTATCTATCCACATAGTTAGCCAGAAAGAGCTCCCAGGCAAAGGAAAGAGTGAATGTAAAGTGCCAATTTCTGAATATATCTCTAGGATAAATTTCTAGGAATGGAATTACCAAGTCAAAGTGCACAGATATTTTTAAACCCCTTGATAAATATCATCAGCCTAGGGGCACCTGGGTGGCTCAGCCATTAAGCATCTGCCTTTGGCTCAGGTCATGATCCCAGGGTCCTGGGATCAAGCCCCGCATCGGGCTCTCTGCTCGGTGGGAAGCCTGCTTCTCCCTCTCCCACTCCCCTTGCTTGTGTTCCTTCTCTCGCTGTCTCTCTCTGTCAAAATAAATAAATAAAATCTTTAAATATATATATATCATCTGCCTGAAAAATTGCATCAGATTAGACACTCACTGAAAATGCGTATGAGTAATGACTTTCCCAAATTAATATTATTGTTTTTAATTGCCATGTTGAAAGGAAAAAAAACTTCATTGTTGTAATTTGCATTTTCTGATGAGAATGGGTTTTTTTTGTATATGTAGTAATCATTCATATTTTTAAGACATTTTGAAATGTATACTCTTTTTAATATTGAGCTGTGTTCTATAATCTTTAACATATGGACATTTTCCCCCCATTTGGAGTTTGCCTTTTAAGTTTGATTATGTTTGTTTTGACATGCATAAATATTTTTAAGTTTATGTAATAAAATGTATCCTTTTTTTTTTTTTAAAGATTTTATTTATTCATTCGACAGAGATAGAGACAGCCAGCGAGAGAGGGAACACAAGCAGGGGGAATGGGAGAGGAAGAAGCAGGCTCATAGCAGAAGAGCCCGACGTGGGGCTCGATCCCAGGACCCTGGGATCACGCCCTGAGCCGAAGGCAGACGCTTAACCGCTGTGCCACCCAGGCGCCCCTAAAATGTATCCTTTTTTTTAATTCACTTTGAGGTAATACTCAATTATTTACTATCTCCAACAAAAGATGGATAATCAAGCATATTTTTTCTAGCTATTTCATAAACCTATTTTCAACTGGGTATATTTTGTCAAGATACTTATATAACTTTTCATGAAAGATAACTAGAAACTTTAAAGTAGTTAAATTTGTGTTTCTTGAAAAATTTTAAATGTAAATGCTCATCTTGGGTAAAATATTTTGAAAATAGAAGTGTAGAAAATTCAGCAATGATAATAGTTAAAATATATAAGATATTTATTTCAAAATTTAACTCTAGCTTAGCTTTAAAATAAAATTATTCTAACAACACATTATTGTACTTTTAAATATTTAACTTTACTTTTAATTTATCATCTTGTGTAAACACACACACACACACACACACACACAGAGCAGGTAATATATATTGACAACAAACAGAACAAAATGTGGAACAAAATGAAATGGATACATCAAACTCAAGGTAATAGAGTTACCCTGATAGAGCATTAAATTTAACACTAAGCTTCCTGGCTTAAAAAATATTTGATACAACAAAATCAGGTCTACCTCTGCTATCATATAACAAGTGGCCCACGGGGCTTTTGCAACCTTTGCTTGATTGAATTACTGCTACTGAGAGGTTCAGTGAAGCATTTTCTGCTTCATGGCAGTCTCCACCATTCTGATATTTATAAATATCAAAGAGCAGCAGGCTGCAGACAAACACTTCCATTGGAATAAACCAGCATTTTCAAAATATCCAATATAAATTAGCCTATTTATAAATTCCTACTAAAATGTCAACCCCCTTTTAGGTTATCATGTTTGCAGTGTTTTGTAATTTCTTACTCTTTATAAAAATAAGCACTTCAAAAATGTTTAGAAGCATTATCCATGCAAGACTTTCATCTGTTTATATGTACATTCAAGCATTAGAAAACTGTGTTCATGTGATCGAAAATAAGTGACAAAATAATAAGCATTTATTAACTAATCTATTGTCATTTTCTCTGGATTTTTTCTATTTGGTTTGCAAAAATAAGTCGGAATCCCATTTACTATACTCCATATATTATTTCAATTTTATGTTACCTTCCTTGTGCCCAATATTCCTCTCCCTCAAAAGGAAATTTAGGTTCTTCTCTAAAAATTAGGACTTATGGATGTCCTATAAATATTTAGGCAAGTTTTGATTATGTAGGTATAAATTTTGATCAATGAAAATATTTGATGGGATAAAAATTTTGAATTCTTAAATTTATTCCATAAATCAGTAAAAGAACATATTTCTAATTCCTCACCAGTAAAACAGTGCCTTGTACTCCCTCTGCTGGCTTTAGAGGGCAGTTTAACTTAAAAAGACATTCCTGTATTTGCATAATAATCCAGCATAAAACAACAGCGGCACTTAGAAACACCTTAAATGTTACAAAATGACTCCAACTATGATAAAAATTCAAGTAAAAATAAGCATACTTATCCTCTTTCAGACTTCAAATGATAGTTCAGTGTCATAAGAATATTGAAGGAATAATAACACAAAATCACAGTAATCAAAACAGATTGAGGCAGACACACAAAAAAACAAAAAGATAGTCTACAAAGTAGAACATCCAAAAGAGCATATTAGGAGTTTAATGAATGATAAACAAGATAATTTAATTAAGCATAGAATGAATTCAATAACAATGTATGCTAACATAATTAGTTACACTTGTGGAAGAAAACAGGGACAAACTTCTACCTCATACTTTATATAAATGGAAATACCAGATGAAATTTTAAAATTTTTAAAGTAAATTTTAAACCCATATTAACACTAGAATAATATGTTGGAGAATTTCATATCACCAGATGGGAAAAGTCCTTCTCAACAAGACAAGAGATTGAAAAGTCATAAGGAAGGGGCACCTGGATGGCTCCGTCAGGAAGGCGTCCAACTCTTGATTGCAGCTCACGTCATGAGCTTAGGGTCATGAGATCCAACCCTCTGTTGGGTTCAGCACTGGGCGTGGGGCCGGCTTAATATTCTCTCTCTCCCTCTGCCTTTCTCTCAAAAAAAAAAAAAAAAAAGAAAAGAAAAAAGAAAAACACCATAAACAAAGTTAAAGGCAAGTGACGGGGCGAATACTGCGACAGATACGATAGGTAAAGGTATAAATTCCCTATTATTAAAAGTCTTTTATAAGGTGGAAAGAAAAAGAAAAGGAACCTTAGAAAAAAATTAAGTCTTATGCTAAGGAAGTTTATAGAAGAAACCCACATACTCAGCAAGCATAGAGAAGCTGCTCATCCTCCCTGGTAGTCAAGGAAAAGGAAATGCACAATGAGAGTTACAAACCATTAACAGGACAATTCTCTTAAGCCCTGTTCAAACTGGCAAATATTAAAAATCCCAGGGCAAGTTGGGGCGCCTGGGTGGCACAGCTGGCTGAGCGCCAGCTCCTGATTCCAGCTCAGGTCACCATCTCGGGGTTGTGGGATAAGCCCCGTGTGGAGTGGAGCCTGCTTGGGATTCTCTCCCTGCCTCTCTCTCTGTCCCTCTCCCTCCTCTCCTTCTCTAAAAAACAAAAACAAAAAAACAGAAATACAGTGCAAGCTGTTGCAATCTTTTAAAAAAATACTTGACAATATCTTTTTTTTTTTTTTTAAGATTTTATTTATTTATGTGACGGAGAGACAGCCAGCGAGAGAGGCAACACAGCAGGGGAGAGGGAGAGGAAGAAGCAGGCTCCCAGCCGAGGAGCCCGATGTGGGACTCGATCCTGACACGCCAGGATCATGCCCTGAGCCGAAGGCAGGTGCTTAACGACTGCGCTACCCAGGCACCCCTGACAATATCTTTAAATCAAATGCACACACACACAAACACACTTTTGACACAATAATCCCACCTGGGGGATCTATCTGATAAAAATAAAAGTGCCAACACTTAAGGTTATGTATCTAGTGACATTTAATGTAACAAATTTGTAATGACAAAAACAAAGGAACATTCAAATACCAATCAAAGATAAAATATATGGGTAAATTTTGGTTCAGTCATTCTATTATGCAATTACTTGAGGGAAAGATTATATATAGAGAGAAAGAGTTCAGAAATACATATTGATTATATTAAAGGTGAATAATGATGGCTCATTACAAAAAGCAGTAACAGTACGCCATTTATTTATGATTTTTCATGTTTGTATGAACATAATAGGCATTGTGGAAAGAAAAGAACTAGGCCTTTTATAGCAGTTACTAAGGGATAAGAATGAAGAGGGTGGGGGTAAATTTTAACTTTTTACTTATACGTCTTTGAATTTCTTCCTAGTTAAAACAAGTATCAATATATCTGTAATTTGCTATTTTAATTAAGAAAATAAGATTTGAAAAGAAAGAGTTAATATGAAGTAGTCATGTCTTTCAGGACACAAGGTACATACATTCTATACATATTGAAGTCATAGGGTCTATCTTAATTCCTCTTTTTCCTTTCTCCTAAAAGGTAAAAGAAACTTTAACCACCCACCAGTGTGGGGCCGTGAAATCTGGGTGGAGAGAGGTGAGAAGTAGCAAGGGAATTTCCAGTATGGAGTGGGGATACAAAAACACCCCAAGCGCACCTATTTGGGAAAACTCCTCAAAGAATGTTGAAAAACACCCTCTAATTCCTAACCTGTACTGAGAACTACAGTTTTACTGATTAGGTAGAGAAAACCTTCTTTTCAATTGCTTTCTATAGGTTTGCCTGGGGGCTGGCTGTGATCACAGGTGCCAGCAACACTGACCTCCAAAATGGCCTCAAAATTATTCTAGAAAATTAGTGCAGTATTTTTTCCTCAACTTTGGCTGCCCATTTGAATCAACTAGGAACAAACAGAAGAATACCGTATTTAAGCTGATTGGATCAAAATCTTGGAATTGGGGATTGCTTGTATTGTGCTAGTATTTTTTAAAAGCTCTCCAGATGGTTCTGAAGCAAAGTGAAGGCTGAGAACCATTAATAGAGTAAATACCTTAAAGCTGGCGTTAAGGTGGGAACTGGGAACTCTAGACACACTGCTGTATTTTTTCCATGCCTTAAAAACAAAACAAAACAAAAAACAGCTTTGTTGAGTTATAATCTGGGACTCTTATGAACAATGTTCACATGTTCATAGAAGTCTTTGTATGAGTATGGGGTTTTTTTTTTAAGTGAATACCTTGGAATAAGCTCACCAAATTGTATGGTAAGTGAATGTTTACTGCCAAATTAAAAAAAAACAAAACAAAACAACTCCCAAATTTCTCCAAAGTGTCTGTACCATTTTACATTTTCACCAGTAATGTTTGAGGGTGCTAAGAGACAAGTGTTATATGTCTTTCATATTTCTGCAAATTCGCCAGCAGAATTAACTGCTCTTTTCTTTCAGACTATCTTTTAAAGTATGTTTGTATAGTGAACAGTCTTGAACAAGCCAAGAGAATGTTTAAGCTCTAGTATGATAAAGATAATATCTCCCTCTGGGGCAAAGGTCAGCAGATTTGCTTGCAGCCCTATATAAGAGATTTATATTTCCTAAACTTAGGGCTCTTCAGGTGTGATTGATTGATTGATTGATTGATTTTTCTGGTCTAAAATTCTTTTTTTATAATAATTTTTTATTATGTTATGTTAGTCACCATACAGTAGCCCTAGTTTTTGATGTAATGTTCCATGATTAATTACTTGCATATAACACCCAGTGCACCATGCAATACGTGCTCTCCTTAATACCCATCACTGACCTATCGCAGGTGTGATTTAAAAAACAAAAACTAGGGGCGCCTGGGTGTCTCAGTCAGTTCAGCATCTGATTCTTGGTTTGGCTCAGGTCATGATCTCATTGGGTTCTGTGCTCAGCAGGGAGTCTGCTTGAAGATTCTCCCTCTCTGGCCCACCCCCACCCGCAAAACACGAGCTCTCTCTGAAATGAATAAATAAACCTAAAAAAAATAAACAACAACAACAACAACAAAAACCACAACACACATAACATTCACCTGGCTCTCACTGCATCACTCTGTGGGAATTAGGGCTCAGAGACCTGGTGCAAGAAAATAATACTCTGGCTACTGCTGTTGTAATGACCTGTCTTTTGTCTCAGAGTCAGGAGTCTTGTATCTTCTGCCAGCATCCACAAAAGGTGGAGGGTTAACTTGTCAGCTTGCAAGTAGGGTAAAATCTCAGGCCTTTTAGTTTTTAACAGAAGATTCCTGTTTCTCCACATCCTCATCAATCTTGGTGTCTGTTTTGGATATTAGCCATTCTAGTAGGTATGATTTAATTTGAGTTTCCCTAATAACCAGTTTATACTAGGCATCTTTTCATGTGCCTATGGCCATCCGTATATCTTCTTTGGTGATGTATCTAATAAAATCCTTGGCCCCCTTTCTAATTGGGTTTGTTTCCTTATTATTTTCTGATGGATTTTTAAGAAAGCCTTTTCCTTTGTTATTAATCTATATCTAACCTTAGAGTTAGTAGATTGACTTGTAAGAGTTCTTTGTATATTCTGAACACAAGTTCTTTATCAGATATATAATCTTCAAATACTTTCTCCCAGTCCATGGCTTGTGTTTTCATTTTCTTAATGATGCCTTCCCAAGAACAAAATTTTTTATATTGATGAAGTCAAATTTATCAATGTTTTCTTTTATGTATCATAAACTTTGCCTCAACCAAGGTCACAAAGATTCCCCTATGTTTTACTGCAGAAATTTTATAGTTTTAGCTTTTACATCTAGGTCTATGAGTTATTTCAAGTTTTATATGGATCAAGGTTCTTCTTTCTTTGCACATAGATATCTTATTGGTCCAGCACCATTTATTGAAAAAAACAATGCTTTCTCCATTGAACCATTTTGTCACCTATGGAGGGGAGAGATCATTTATGCATGGGTCTATTTCTGGATTTTATGCTGTTCCATTCATCTTTATGTTTATTCTTATGCCAATAGCAGTGTCTTGATTACTGTAAATTGTAGCAAGCTTTGAAATCAGATGGTTGGCTTCTTCAGTTTTTTTTCTTCTTTTTCCTATTTTCCTATTCTAGGTCCTTTACAGACTATTCTATTTTAACAGTAGAGGCAGAAAGCCAATTTAGGATGGCAGGTTGGAGTTGAAGTAGGAATGATGTTCAAAGGGGTTAAATACAAAGAGATATTATAGAATGTGTTGGACATTAAGACTGGGAATGTGTGTACATGAATCTGGTTTGCACAAGGTAGGTTATTTTCCATTTGCTGCATCAATGAATGGGAGTCTAGTTTTATAGTCTGACCATTTGGTGATCTCTCCTCATTCTGATATATTTGGTTGCTCTAATAAATTAACTGCTTCCATTCACCCATCATCATCAACTTTCTTCTTTCCTTTCATGTTTTCTTGAAGGCTCTGCTACACACTGCATGCAAAGAATGAGTCAGTCTCCAAGACTCATTGAAAGGATTGTACCAAGTAATCTTTCTAGAAATAGACTCATGGTTACAGACTTTGGAGTTTAAGGGAACATTACTCAGAAAATTTGCAGGCTGCCCAGAGGACTGAATTATGATTACCAGGAATCATTTTAGTCCAAAAGCAGAAGATTTCAAGAAAACATATCCAGAAGAACAGGAATTAATCACATAGAATCAGATACATTAATGAGGCATATTTAATTGTGGTTATCTCTCTTAGCATACTGTTAGTATTATTTTTAGAGGTCTATTTTCTGATGGATTTGTGAGAAAGCCTTTTCCTTCCTTATTATCTATATCTAACCTTCGAGTTAGTAGACTATGCTTTTGTAAACTGAAGTGAGACATTTAAAATATGATATCTGATTCTCACTGACCTCTCAGAATTCAGAAACAGATGTTTTTATAGAGTTTTCATGATAATACATTTATTTCATAGGTTCAGTAAGAATCCGTCATTCTTTTTACCAGGACGTATTTGACAAATTGATGGTGGAATCAAGGTCATAATGAAATACTACACTTAATAATAAGCCTCAGAAACTCACCGTTAAGGCATAAGTAAGGAACCAATATTCCTAACACTCTCATACCAAGTTGGACTGGCAATTATCATATTAATTATAGGGTGCCAGTCCCATAGCTAGCAAGAAAAACCATTTCCTGTTAGGTCAGAGACCTTAGATTATTTGGGCAATTTCAAAGAGGAAAGAATTCACCAAAATCTATAGACATTGCAAGAAATCTTATATAAAGAGACCTTTTTAAAGTTTTTATTTGAATTCCAGTTAGTTAATATACAGTGTAATATTAGTTTCAGGTGTACAATATAGTGATTCAACACTTCATGCGTCATCACAGCAAGTGTACTCTTTAATCCCCATCACCTATTTCACCCATCCCCCCACCCACCTCCTCTTTGGTAAACATCAGTTCATTCTCTTTAATAAAGAGTCTGTTTCTTGGTTTACTACTCTTTTTTTTTCTTTTCCTCATTTGTTTTGTTTCTTAAATTCCACATATGAGTGAAATCATATGGTAGTTCTCTTACCCTGACATCCCAATCATTGCAAATGGCAAGATTTCATTCTTCCTTATGGATTAGTAAAACTACACACTCTCTCTATATATATATGTATATATATACACACATATACATCTTCTTGTGCTAGGGTTTTTTAGAGTTGAAATAAAAGAGCAAATAAAGAACATTTTGAAAGTCCAATCCTATATTCTTTATGAAATTTCCAAACAGTTAATTTTCTAGCATTAATTTGCCTAACTCTGTATGCTCTATGAGGCTTGTATTAATTAACACTTCTCAGCGAATCTATGCAAATAATCATGTCAAAGCACAATGAAACCAGCCATTTTAGGATTAGGAATAATCTTTGAAGATTACTTATGATCATGAAAGAAGGACTCATTAGAAAAATTATCCCAAGTTTGGAATAACAGATATAACAACTCAACCTAAGGAACATTTCATTATCTAGGGGAAGCAAAAAGGCTGTTGTTTGAATCATCATCTAATACAGAGGTGCCTGGGTGGCTTAAAGCGTCGGACTCTTGATTTTGGTTCAGGTCACGATCTTAGGGTCCTGGATGGAGCTCTGAGTCAGGCTCCACAATCAGTGTGGAGTCTGCTTGAGAGTCTTTCTCTTCCTCTGCCCCCTCCAACCCCACCCTCTCTCATGCGTGTGTGTGTGTGTGTGTATGTGTGTGTACACGCTCTCTCTCTCTATCAGAATAAATAAATAAAATCTTTAAAAAAATAATTATTATTGATCGAAGACTCAGACTGTGTGATTTTGCTTATTAACTTATGTATTTCTATCTGGCATTTTCTTTCAGTAAAAATATAACCCCCCAAATTATGGGTTTTTTACTTTATAGAATATTAACTAGTTTTATATCTAAGCAGCAAACTTATTCAGTATTGTGTTTCCAATAACAATATCACTCCTATTCCTCTGAACCAACTTAAACTTCCTGCTACTTACCTCATTAATGATTTGAATACATTTTGACAGGTATTCATTCAGTATTTTATGATAATCATATTCTTAAACTTTAGAAAAATATACTCTGACATGTCTATGGCACAAAATTATTAAGAGTCCTTGCTCTAGCCAATTAGGGAAGTCAGAGAGTTTATCTGTGAAATTGATAACTGAAATTCATTCATTTATACAGCCAACAAGTCAGTCAAAAATATTTATTAAACATCTACATGTGCAAGGCTCTCTTCTAGGCATGATAGATATAATGGTAATTATGGCAGGCTATTTCCCTGCCATATAAGGGAATTTACATTCGTTCAAAGAGACATACAATAAACAAAATAAATCATATGCATGTGAATTAATAAGTTTTTAAAAATAAGGCAAAAGATGAGGATAGGAGATACATATTTGGAGAGGACTGCAATTTTCTAATAATCAGGGTAGGTGATCTTTAATAAAGATCTAAGCAAAATTGAAAGTGAGCTGTATGACTGATAAAGGAATGATTTAAGGCACTGGTTTTCAAACTTTTAAATCTCAGAACCCCCTTCTTTTGAGTTCTTAAGACTTGTTTAGGAAAGAGCTGTTATATGTACTTATATACATATATCTCACTATTTACTGTATTACAAGTTAAAACCGCACAATTTCAAAATACGTATTTACTCTAAAATTAATAAATAAATCAGGTAGTAGGTTTACATGCCAATATAAGTAATGTGATTTGTGATAAATAACCACATTTTCTAAAATCAAAACAGTGAGAAAAAAAGGCATTGTTTCATATTTTTTGCTAAAACTCTGTAACATTAGGTTTAAAAGAAGACGGTTGGAATCCCACCTATGCTTCTGCATTCAATATCTTACAATATGTTGTTTGGTTGAAGCATATGAAGAAATTTCTGCTTCATACCAGATACGTAGATGGGGAAAGAGGGATTATTTTAATAGCCTTTTCAGATAATATATTTCATTTTTAATCATGGCTGTGGAGCAACCCGTTCACAAAATTTCACATCTATCAGGCTGGCAGCTTCCTCAGCAACACATTTCATGCTTTGATGAGAGACCCAGAAGTCTCTTTTGAGTTAGAGTTAATACTCTGAAATCCTCACAATTGGACCTTGAACTTGGTTCTCACCCATATCTTCGTTCTGGCCACAGGAAATGAGGGATTCCTTCAAGACTTCCCTTTCAACTTTCTGGCCATCCATGCCAGATATTTTTAGTTCTCAATTGCTTGTTTTCCACATCTACATTCTCCAAGGCCATCAGAAAAAGCCAGGTTTTGCCATAGCAACTGAATTTTACAAATGCTTGATAGGCCAATGCTATAGCCTGCCCATAGTTCATCCCATGGCAGTTTATCAGTGACCATTTGAGTAATCATAATGTCATGGATGAGCCATGTCATGGATGAGCCATGCCCCATTTCTCTCCAGCACTCTTCAAATACGTGAGCAATCCACTTCCCAAATTTGAAATTCTGCTTCTTGGGGCCACTTTGGTACCAATTATTGTACCAAAGTTCTGGCAGGAAAGAAATGATACAAACTAGAGGAGAGGTTCATAAAGAAACTAATTTACACGGGTACGGGCGAGGTATAGGGAAACCATAGGGGATTGTGCAGAACCCTGTGTATGGTAACATTTCCAAGTTCTTAGCCCCTCTCTCCTTAGGACTTAATTCACTACATGACACAAAATACAAATTTGGGAGTTATCCAAGTTTATCCCTTGTCAATTACATCCCACTTTTAATTACTTAAATACCAAATCCTACTAAATATACATCTAAACTATCTTTTCTTTCCTACATTCTCCCTACCCAGTGTGGCATCATGGTTCAATTCTTACTGAATCATAAGAATCTTCGTATAACATAGATTATGTATATACAGGAGTAGCAGGAGAGGGAGCTGGAGAAATAAGGAGGAACTAGGTCATGGAAGGTCTTCTATATCATAATGAGTTCATTCTCCTTTAATTTACAACAAAAGAAAAAAATAGGGATAGCAGAGCCCTTTATAGTTCCATATCATTTGCACTGTTGCAATTGAATGCTCAACTTGAGAAAATGCATTAATACAACATCAGCACAAAAGATGTGAATTTTAATATGTTAGCACATCCAATTACAGTACCACAAGGAGAATTAGGAAAAAAGCAGCTATAAACATCCAGCTGCAGAGTTTAAGCGGTCTCATGCTGTGACTTTAGAAAATGCAAATTACACGTTCTCATCTTAGAAACTAAAATGCGTTATATTAAAGGCTAATCTATATTAATGACCTGGAAATTATAAACTTTAACAGGAAACATATAGATTTGATTCTTTATTTTGATCAGTATTACTGATCAATGTTAAACTACATTACACGATATGGACAGGCCAACATGCATAGGTCTCCCTGTCTCAGCTACAGTATCATTTATTAACCATAGCATGTCAGGGTGAAACCTATCCATAGTTCCTCCACCCATACTACATTGCCTATATATTTTGTATTGACTACAATATAGTAAAAACTTCACATCAACTATAAAATGTGAGGGTAAAGCATAACCATTGGTCTCCTATCTGTGTTGCAGTGACATTTGTTAATATAATATGTGGCTTGCTATGTTACTTGCAAATTAAATATAAGCTAAATTAATCAATCTTAGTCTTTGTCATCTGAAAATATCATTTTATAATAATTTGTTTTTAAGCACAAAATATGATAAAGCAATAGCCTTCTTTGAGACAAAGTGATATCCTAATAAAATACGCACATGATGCCCCATCCCTGGGTTTATTTATCCTATTTTTCTTCACTCTGTAGTATCTCTCAGACTCATTAACTTTAACCCCGAAATGCGAGACATACTCTTTGAAGAAGAATCTGCGCTACAGGTAGAACAGACACAACTCTCATGATACTCAACACACCTTACCATGTTAACACTTTAGTTGTTAGGGGGGAAAAACCCATTTTGGGATCCCAGGCCTCTATGAAGCATTACAGAATAGGACATTGTGAAACAAGACCAAGCTAGGTGAAAAAAAAAACCAAACACTTTCCCTTTCTTTTCTAAACTCCATAAAGGATTCTTCAGGCCTGACAGCCTTTAATAACTTCGGTTCAAAGAAGAAGTACCTATTAAAAAGAAAGAATAAATGTCATGTGTTCCAAGAAAAGAATTTATTAAATGTCAGGAGGCTAGCTGGACTTTTCTGTTATCCTGAAATTAATCATTGCATTGTTAATGGTTCTTCATGTGCACAAAGGGAAAAAAATCAGACTTAAGAAACATGTAGTCCAGGTCCCCATTTTCCTTATAACCTCTGCCCATCAAAACCACATTATTAAATCCTCCAATTTGGGTTTCCATTTTCTCTCTCAGCCTCTCTCTCTCTGCCTCTCTTTCTCTGTCTCTATCTCTCTCTCTTTTTTGTTGCTGTTGTTAAGGCTTAAGGTGCTTAAAGTTCCAAGAGATCATTTAAAAATATAATGTTAATTATTTTAAACAAAATATAGAGTAATTTTCTAAAAACATATTTTCTTTCTGGAAGTCTATATAAAAGAGAATCTTTTAGACAACAGAAAGTTTCTAGAAACATACTGCAATATAATAGATTATTATTGGAAAGGAATGTGGTTATTACTTTGCTTCATGTTTTTTTGGAGCCTAAAGCCAATTCCATGAAGTCATTTTCCCCCCCTATCTCCTATTTGTATGAACTACCATTTCAAATTAATTGGGAAAGTAAAATATCCTTTCTTTTAAAAATCATGGGAAATATTATAGCTTTATGGTAATATGATTAAAAACTTTCATCTTTCGATAAACCTATGTAAGAAAGGGTTGGGGAAAATAATCATATTTTCTTTCTTTTTCAGAACTGAAAGATACACAATACTATTTTTTTACATTTTCTTTCCACTAAAATTGATTATTTAGTGTGATCCAAGGGGTTTTTTTTTAAACTCAAAAAGGAATACTTTGCATTATCCATCTGATATATATTTATGATTATAGTTAATATGTCAAAATTAGCCAAATAACTTAACATGAAATGTGGTATGAATTTCTATATGGATATTTTTTATAAAACAGAAATCTGTAAAGAAAATTTCTCCGAAAAGTGTTTAAAGATTAAATACACAGGGGCACCTGGCTGGCTCAGTCAGTTAAGCATCTGACTCCTGGTTTCAGCTCAGGTCCCAATCTTAGGGTAGTAAGATCAAGCCCCACTTTGGGCTCTGGGCTAAGCGTGGAGTCTGCTTAAGTTGCTCTCTCCCTCTGCCCCTTCTGCTTGTTCTCTCTTTCTCTCTCAAACAAATAAATCTTTTAAAAAAAGAGATTTAAAAACACAAACTGCATTACATTATTTTTTAATTTAGGGTAGTCATAATCTAAAGTCAGTAACTCAATTAATTAACAGATTATGATGGTTTAACATTATAATAAAATACATTCAACTATAAACATTAGAATACTGACTTATCAGACCATTTAATAATATAAAAATATGTCTATAATATAGTAAGGGAAATATAAAACACTATGCTAGGAAGATGTATACCAATGCATTAAAGTTCATAATTCTACATAGTTTTTGTTTGTTAAAAATCTGCATTTTCATCTGACTCTAATATTTATAAAAATATAATATTCATATACATAAACATTTTTTAAATGTACTGCTATTCAGCTTATTCTTTAGCAAAATACTAAATACTGTACATAAATTTGTTGGCCACCAAATAGCTGAGAGAACATGTTTGTGTGTATATTTGATACTGGAAGATAAGAAAAGACAAGTAAATATAGCTATTCTTTAACTAGAAGTTCTTTGGAAACACACAATAGTTGAACATTTTAAAATATCTTTTATTTTTCATTTTTGTAATTATAAAATGAGTCACTGGCTTAAAAGAAACTTTCATTAAGTAAGTAATGAATGTCATTCCTATTTGGAAACGAGATGCTTGAACAAGTTGGGGTACTAATTTTGAAAATTTTCTACACAAAGAACAAATTTTGAGGAATTTAATTTGGGTAAATACTATTCTATGTATGAAATGTATGAAGCCTGCTTGCAGATCAATTAATTTACCAGTTATGATTAAGAGGTTATATCACAAAGAATGATAATTTCAACTGAAAAGGCAACTATAATAGTATTTATCAGGGGGTTGCTAAGGGGATTAAAGGAGATAATGTGTGAAAAAGTCATAGTATAATGTTGGGCAATATTAATATTACTATTTTTATCATCATATTATGATATTTAGCCAATCATAGGGTTAGATGGAATTGTAGAGTTCATTGGGATTAAATGAGATAAAATTTGTAAATTTCTTAGCATAGAGCCAGGTAATTATAATAACGATTATAATATTAAGTTACTTCTTACATATGTGTCAGATGAATAGTACCTTAATATCTATCTGTTTCTCTAACATTCCTATATCATGACCTCAAATTACTGGTTTGCTATTAATTGGCCTCAAAATACCAACCTATATTTCACATGAAAATACCTGGTAATGCTGTTATGGGAGGGAAAATAATATGTTTAACATTTAGCAAAGTAGTTCTAAAAGTCTAAAATGTCTGAGCTTTTAGCTTATATGGCTATAAAATTTTTTTTAGAAATCTACACTTAAATATGGACTTCAGATGAAATTATATTTTTACCTTGTTAAGTGGTATTATCATTAACCTACTTAAGTCTCTGCAGTTAGGTTTGGAAGGAGATAAAGTTTAATTTATATCCTATGCTTATAATCTCATTTTTTAAGTAACAAAGGTGTCAAAAGTTTTCACGGATAAAAAAATAAGGGTGGAAACAATTCAAATATTGGCAGGTTTTATCTGTGAGAGATCCAGCACTCAAGGGTCACGTGAGGATTTTTTTTATGGTTTCTTAATGGCTATCATTGGCATTATTAATTAAATGGGTTTATATCCTGTGACACAAAAAAATCAGGCATGATTTTCAATTTGACAATGTAAAAATTATTATTAAATATTACTGATACAGAATATAACATGATTCATATCTAAAATATTACAGTCGGATAATTGCAATTGTGGGTAATTGGAAGTGCTTTATATTGACTATGTATACACTTTTTTCTAATGCCTTTTCTAACGCCTTTGATCCTTAAAAAGTATGAAATGATTTATTTATTCACCTAAGTTACCCTATTGTGTATTTATTATTTCAGGTCACTGATTTTTTTACCTACAGTTTTAAAAGGCAAGTCTGGAAAACTTTGGTTTTTTTGTTTGTTTGTTTTTTCACACAGGCAAAGATTTGACCTGAATTGATATGAGGCTATTTATATTCTTGAGTCATCTCTTAGTTTGAATATTCATCTTACTGCAGCAATTTTAATATTTTAATATGCTGCTTGAGACCCTGCTGTGACTGTTATGTAAATATGTGGTGTTTGTGCTGAATTACATATTAAAATTCAAAACATTCTGAATCTGAAACACTCTTAGACCGAAGGGTTTTGGAAAATAAGTTATGAACCTATATTATCACACTCATTTTACAGATAGGTAAATTGGGGCACAGAGATGGTAAGCCATTTGCAGTCACACAGCTTGTAAATAGAGAGATGTGATTAATCTCCATATAAACATTTAATTGGTTTTAAATGCTTTTTCCATCCTTTCTTTTTCACTGATTCCAAAATCTCAAACATGGCATGTTAGATGGACACCTGTAGACAGGAATGTCATTTTAAAAGGAAGATGAATTTAAGAGGGGGAGGGAATCAGGAAAGCTTACTGCTTTCAGTGTTGCTAGCAAATGCCTCACTTTGTATTCTATGGAGATCATATTGGTCAACCCAGATGAGTTCATTAAGACCGGGATGTTAATTTATTTGAATGTGTATGTGTCATGGTTACTGCAAAGGGTGCCAACTGCTGTGCCAGCATGTACTGTCAAAAAAAAAAAAAAGAGAGAGAGAGAGAGAGAGAGACCACTGTGAATGACTATATAATAATCAGTCTGAAATGTGGAATTACATAGCAAGCAAAGTTTTCAAAGGGCTTAAATACATCTGTCTTGATTGAAATTTCACAGATGGAATTTCTAGAGTTATCCACATAGCAGCTTGGGGTGAATGTTAGGAAATTGAGTTTTTGTTTAAGCTCAGAAACCAAATTGTTGTGTGACCTTGAATAATTCAGTATTCTACTTCATATGTTCTCATTTCTAAATTACATTTAGAATTCTGTTTTGATGAAATCTAGATGAAATAAATGTACCTGAGTGCAGTTAATTGAGCCATCTTTAGAAAGTCCTAGAAGTAGTATTTATTACTATTTCAGTGTTTAATCCTGAAGTAGTATCAGGAGCCAAGCTCCGAATTTGTCATCTGCAGTGTGTCCCAAGGTAGAACATTTAAACTAGCTCTCCTATTCTGTAATAACTTTTTTGAAAGTGGCAAAACAATAATAATTTGTAATCACAACTTTAAATATAGACTCCATTCTTAGTCAAATTGTAAATGTGTAAGTTAATAATTCAAGCATTTTTGTCCCTTTCACACTCTACATTAATCATTAATGTTTCCCAGTTTTAGTTATTCCTGGGACAGCAAGATACTGCAAGCTCATGAACTATTTCAATTAATAGCAAAGAACAATTCTTTCCTTTTATACCAGATTAGTGGTTTCTGATTTCCAGAATACTACACATTCCGTTACTGCTAAAACCTCTATGTACACTCAAGAGTTGTCATCATGACTTGTGTGATGGCTCACTTATTAAGTCACCAATGCAAAAGCATTTCTTTAAAATCAAAGAATGTGGATAAGCCTTTAGAGCTGATAACAGAGTATATGCCCTGTGAAGAATATATAAATGTTGAGAATTATAAATTATGGTAATCCATGATGCAGAATACATCTCAAAAAAATTTTTAAAGGGCTAAGCATGAATTGTTGTAAATTGTAACCTCTCTCCTCTCATTAAAAATTAGATTTTTAGGGGGCACCTGGCTGACTCATTTGGTAGAGCATGCAACTCTTGATCTCAGCGTTGTGAGTTCAAGCCCCAAATTGGCCAGAGAGCTTACTTAAAAAACTAAGATTTTAAAAATTAATTTGTCAATAAAGCATACAAAAATAAAATTTGTTCGGAAATAGAGGTGAGGACGTAATGGATGAATTTAGCAGTTTTTAAGTTAAGGGAAACTGTTATTGTGAATATTTACAATTTAAGATGATACATTTGATACTATGCCAAATTATACATACATTGGAACAAAAGAAATCCAAATTACTTTTCTCAATATGAACACACAAAATGTAAGTCACAAAAATACGCTGTTTTTAAATGAATTCAGATTTTAATCTACATTTAAAACATTTATGTTCATGATGATCATTCTCTATTGCTTTTAGCCCCAGAAATTGAGTTGTAACAAAGGCTGTCCCCACCCAGTCCCCATGACCTGTGTGGATTTTGACTAGGTAAACTGGCCTCCACAGAGAATCACAGAAAGGGTTTCACAAACCCCATGTAGATATGGCCATCGAGGACTACAGCAATCACTGATTGCCTGTGCATAACTGGGAATTACAAAGCATAATTCCATAGTAGCACGCAGACTTTCCGTGTCATAAAAAGAGAAGTTCTCGTAGACGCAACCATTTTTGCATTTAAAGCTACTGGCGGGACGCCTGGGTGGCACAGCGGTTAAGCGTCTGCCTTCGGCTCAGGGCGTGATCCCGGCGTTATGGGATCGAGCCCCACATCAGGCTCCTCCACTAGGAGCCTGCTTCTTCCTCTCCCACTCCCCCTGTTTGTGTTCCCTCTCTCGCTGGCTGTCTCTCTGTCGAATAAATAAATAAAATCTTCAAAAAAAAAATTAAAATAAAGCTACTGGAAACCCACAGGCTAATTGTAACCATGTATTTTGAACATACCAAGAACTGAACATGGTTAAACTCAACTATGCTGACAGAAAACAATCTGTTTTGGGTTATTTGGGTTAAATATTTGGGTTAAATCACCAAAAGAATACCAAAAAAATAAGTACAAAAAGAGAAAGGTTTAAAAAAGATTCATTGTGCTGTCTTGTTTTCTCAGTCTCAGGCATGGGCTTCACATCCATTGTCACCTTTGGTTCAGACTGCATTTTGAAATTGTCTGCTTCTAGAGACTTTTCTGACTTAGCCTCATTTTAAGGTTTCATGTGAGTGAAAATCCACTGATGTGGGTTGGTAGTTTGTTTGCAAGATGACACATGAACCCATAGAAGGAATAGAAATGGTGTCCCAGAAATGTTGTATAGCATTTTCATGATGATATGTGTTATGGGTTGCATTGTGTCCCCCCAGAAAAGATACATTGGTTCTAACCCTCAGGACCTCAGAATGTGGCCTTATTCGGAGATAGGGTCTTCATAGAGGTAATCAAGGTAAAAATGAGATAATTGGGGTGAATCCTAATACAATATAATCAGTGTTCTTATAAAAAAGGGACATTAGGACACAGAGACACGCACACAGAGAGAACAGCATGTGAAGATTGGAGTTATGCTGCCATAAGCCAGGGAACTACCAGAGCTAGAAGAGAGACTTGGAACAGATCTTTTCAGAGGACGTATGACCCTTCAACACCGTGATTTCAGACTTATAGCTCCATCTCTCTGATGGCCAATTTTGACTTTCAGAAGGTTGGTGTAGCTGCTGTGAGTCAAGTGTAGACTGCTTAAATTGAGAAAATGATGTCTGGAGGTTTGGTGGGGAGAGACCTCAACTTAGAGGCATCTCATAGAGCTGGGGTGGTAAAAACTGCTCATTTGACATGTAGCACCGCAAGGGCATCACCATTGGCTCTTGGTCTGTTTCCTTGTGAGTTTTGAGATGCCTCCACTAAGTCATCGATATCTTTCTCACCATTAGTCAACATATCTGAGGTCATAAAACCATCAGGTTTCATAGCATTTCTAAATCACAATACAATTCTAAAAGCATATCTACTACCGTTTTATCTTCTTTTGCCATAGCACAGGCTTCAGTCAGAGCTATTGCTTCTGCTACCTGGGAAGATCAAGTATTATGTAATGGAGCTGCTTTAATGACTGTATTTTCAGTAGACACAATAACAGTGGATGCCTTTGTCATTTTTAAAATAAAATCCATCTATAAACTATATTAAATCAAGTGGCAGGTGGGGGGAGATGAATGGAGTCCAAAGGTACAAACTTCCGGTTATAAAATAAGTCATGCGGATATAGAAATCTGTATTGCATACAAGTCTTCTGCCTTGAAGTTTAAGAGCAGCAAATATTGATACAGTCAATGTGTAGCATAGCTGTATTTTTTCTACCATTAAATCCTAAATGAGGTTGCTTTCTAGTGTCGCTGCAGCGTCTGCTGAGGTCCGTGATGTTCATACATTAGACTAAATATAGTTTAAGGTCAAGCTGCAGTGGCCTGCACCTGCTGCCTGCACTTGCCAATGCTTTTAATACCAGCACAGCCAGGGTTGCTCACTGAGCCTCATCTTGGCTGGTATCAGTGGGGGCCACCCAGGTCAGGCTATGGGTGAGCCCACTCCCACATTCTGTGCCTTTGCTGAAGCCTGTGTCTCCACCACTCCCACTCCCCACCCTGCTTCTCTGTTGAGCCCTGTACACTACTGGTTAAGGCTCAATATTGCACCCTGCTTCTGTAGAAATAACCAATTTTCTGTAGACGAAGCTACCCTGAACTTCAGATCAAAATCCCATGTGCTTAGGCTTAAAGTATCTTGGTAAAATGGCAGCAATTAAAAGCCTACTGCATATTTATAAAAATCGAATTAATGGCCCAGTACAATCTCCTACAAATTGCAAAGATCAAAACTCCCTGTGTATGTATTTAAGTCTGAGCTCTAAAACTATAAGCTCTGGCCACCCAAGGCTTCTACACTTGTATACCATGTTCCCTTGTTTCATTCTTATTTCTTGATGTACTGACCCAGGCGGCACAAATTGGCTTTAGATGTTACGTTCCCCCAAATATGGGCCCTTCCCTTGGTCTGTCTCCAGTCCCACCTTCCTTCTACCCTTCATCAATACTGCCTGTTCTTTACAATTTTGGTATAAGATTACTAACCAAGAGTATATGCACTGTGCAGGTAGGCCAGGTGTTCTCCCCAAATTATCATTTAGGTAAGTCACTACCTTGCTGGGCAGAAAAATTAAGAACAGCAAGGAGACCATGAGTGTTACAGTGAGGGTGCCTCTTCCACAGGGAAAACATCAGCAATGAATAGGAAGTGTTAGCCCCCATCCATAATAACATACATGGAACTATTATTAAGACTTTTAAATAAACTTTTAAACATATCCCAGCCTTTCTTCCCTTTGTCTTTTCCTCATGCTGTCTTCACTTCTCAACCTTAAAGGCTTTTCCCCATCCATGATGTTATCCCTAATGTCTACAAAAACATGAAATTTCTCAGAAAACTGAGTACCTTGTCCAGTGCTTTGCAAAATGTGTCCTGAGGACCATCCACCACAGAATCACGAATGGTTTGTTAAAACATGTTACTAAGCCCATCAATGCTATCTAAATCTTGGAAATAGGACGCTTGCAAGAAGTTCTGTGTGATTCCCGAGTGCAATGAAGTCTAAACCTTTTTTTTTTTTTTGTACCTGATCGTAACAGATTATTTTTGTCCTATGATGTTATTACTTAGCATTTATTGGTTAAGTTGCTTGGAGGAAGTTCTTTTGTAAGACTAATTCCTTAACATAGACCTTGCACATACAGTAGCTGCTCAACATTTTTAAAATGAACTCAACTAATTTTTACTCACCTCTCAAAAGGACTAGATCTCTTGTCTTATCCTATCCTGATAAAGTGTCTCCCTTGACTTATCCTGATAAAATGTCTAGGAGTAAAAGAGAAACACATGCTATAGAGCAATTAATTAAAAAATTTTACTGTTTCACAATGTATTCTTTTTACTGATGTGGCCACATTTAGGCTTTTTGAGTTGGCTCGTTTTAAAGGCAACATAATGTATTGCAAATTCCTAAGCATGTTTTTCTACATAATAAAGAGTTCCTCTTCTTTAGTAAGTTGTTTCCTCAGCACCTCCTATTGTACTTTTATTTTTTTATAGTTTCTGGGTTTTATTTTATTTTTTTAAAAAGTTTTTTTATTATGTTAGTCACCATACAGTATATCCTTAGTTTTTGATGTAATATTCCATGGCTCATTATTTGCCTATTGTACTTTTAAATGCAAAGTGATCAGTAGAGCGCCAGGGCTCCCTAAAACCTTAACGCAGTAGCAGGCTGCATCTACTACCATTTATAAAACTTTACAACGTTTTACAAATATTATTGTATGGTCCTTTTGTTTTTAATGATGATAAGCAAGCCCTTTTCATTTAGTAGTGATTGCAAGGAGACTGAAAGCAATATCCCTGTCTTCTCCCTCAGCTCACAAAGGTACCAAGGGAGACAACACTGCTAATGTCCGGTGACAACATTCTTCCATGATAGGGTCCCACAGAATCTGAAAAGCTTAATTCTTGCTGAGACACTGCTCAGTTTCCATCATCATTCAAGATTTGACACCAACAAGCTATGTGCTTCCACTTGGGAGAATGTCTGTAAATACCAAACGAAATTCTTATACCAAACTCTACTTTATGAAGACCATGGGGTAATATGGTGGGGGTACAAGGTAGCTTCAGCACCCATCCAGCTCTCAGGCTTCTGAATTTAAAACTGTAACAGCTGAGTACTAAATGTAAACATTTCATTGAAATGATCCATTGAAAGCCATGCTCCGTTATTTTCAAAACATTTTACTCATCTGAATTTCATATGGTACAAAAATATTACATGCTTAAACATGTTCAAATAGAAAGTTCTTTCAGTTCTTTGGGCCACCTTCCTTCAAAGGCAAATAAATAAGAAATAAATCATACTATGTAGAGCATACATAAAAAATTTTCTTTCAGAAGAATAAAAATATTTGGACATTTTATATTTAGTACAGCTTTCCAATCTATTTTATTTTAACAAATTTCGTTAACTGTTAAGAGGTATAGTACATATACAAAAGAACTCAGAGCAGATATTTTAACCCTTAATTAAAAACATGTCTGATTTAATTTTTTTCTTGTATTTTTTTAAGAAGATACTCCATTTGTAAGTTCAAGTTTGGTTGGCCCTTTTTAGTCTTTTTGCTCAATATTTTGAATGTTTCCATTTTCTTCTTTTTATAGAGCCTTTGAGCTTCTTCTCTCTCTTGTTTTCTCTTCTCAAATTCCTAAAATTATTAACATACGTAATTTCCGTTAGTAACAAACAACAGACATATTTCAGTAATTGTGTTGAAATACCTATCACCATGCAAATCCTTTAGGCTTGTCTTATATTTTGCAAAATGGGAGGGGTTACCTGTCACCAAAGTAGTGTACCCTCTTTGCCTTTACACTACAATGCATGCTATAACATAGAATAATGTAAACTTGGGGGCGCCTGGGTGGCGCAGTCGTTAAGCGTCTGCCTTTGGCTCAGGGCGTGATCCCGGCGTTATGGGATCGAGCCCCACATCAGGCTCCTCTGCTGGGAGCCTGCTTCTTTCTCTCCCACTCCCCCTGCTTGTGTTCCCTCTCTCGCTGGCTGTCTCTCTCTGTCAAATAAATAAATAAAATCTTAAAAAATAAAAATAAAAAAAAAATGAAGAATGTAAACTTATTACAAATTTTTAATTCTTTGGGTACAACTAAAATTAGAGCACAGAGGAAAGAAGGCATATTTATATAAGATTTCATCATTTAATTAGATCTGCTAGAGTTAGAAGAGACTTTAGAGATCACCTACTCCATATAATACAAAAATCTTCACTTCCAGAATATCTGGTATTCTTTTTAATTTGCCATCTGACAGATTTAATTCAGGAAATATTTACTGACTATACACTAGGCAAAACACTGCTAGGCATTATGATTTTTATTAAGAATTATCACGCTCATTTGATTTGCTAAGATAAAGACGCAAATTCATTTGAGCATAAGAAAAATAATTCAAATTTATATGTAAACCTGAAAAGCAGTACTTGAAATGCAGAACATTTTACTAAATTAAATGCAAAACTTAAATGAAAGTTCTTAAATAATGCAGTATGTACACAGTTTCGCAATTTCCCTGGTAACATATACAGCCCCCAAATGACACAGCTTGTATTTGCATGATAACATAATTACCTTAGTGCTTTCCCATCAGAGCATATTCCATTCTTGTAAAACTTTCATGCTAGGCTATTATCTTTATCTAACAGATGAGAAGCTGATTCTCAATGATACTGAAAGTGACTTGCCCCAAATCCCAAATACCTGGTAGAGCCAAGTCTCATATCTAGATTTTGTGAATTCAAAGCCTGATTAGCACTCTTTATGAATAGTACTTCATTTATTTTAATAAGCACACAAGATCTGGAACTTATTTGCGAATATAGGTATATACGGTCTAGTTTACCTCTATGGAGTTTCTCCAAACACAGTAAAAAAAAAAAATTAAACAGTCTTACCATCTATTATGGGTGTTTCTTTGATTTCTTATGGTTGGGTATTAGCTTTTATACTGACATTCGATATCTGTAAATTCTAAGAAACTGTCAATTTTCATGACTACAAAGCCCTAGTATTTATAACGAAAACTTTAAAAGGATACTAAATGTTTTATAGTATAATGGTCCTTACCTTATCTATTTACTACATTTATACTATTTACAAAGGTGGCAAATATCAGATGGTTGGTTAGAAAAGAGTATAATGTAAAAAGCTATGAAACAAATGTCTAGTACTTACTTAGAGAAATGTTTCTGCTTCACCCTACCAGTTCAAGCATAGAGAATTTTAGATGTTAAACGTCCAGATTTCTTATACAAATTCTAAAGCTTAGACATAAATTATGTCAGTGCCATCTTTAAAGTAGTTTGTTTGTTTTTTTTTTTTTAAAGATTTTATTTATTTATTCGACAGAGAGAGAGAGACAGCCAGCGAGAGAGGGAACACAAGCAGGGGGAGTGGGAGAAGAAGAAGCAGGCTCATAGCAGAAAAGCCTGATGTGGGGCTCGATCCCATAAAGCCGGGATCACACCCTGAGCCGAAGGCAGACGCTTAACCGCTGTGCCACCCAGGCGCCCCTTTAAAGTAGTTTTTGATTGGTGTGCTATCCTTTTTAAAGCAGATCAATACTCCTTCAATACAAAAAATAAAAACCACAGAATAAACAAAATTTTGTTGAAGCTGTGGATAATTTTATTGTACTCATTTGAAAAAGACATGTAATTTTGGGTTTCTGAATAATAAAAAGTGGTAATTTTTTGCTAAGTTAATCTAGGAAGCTTTTTAATAAGCAAGAACAACTCTAGAGAAAAGAAATATTCTAATGCCTCCCTCTGGTTTTTACTTACTTCAATGTAAAATTATGATAATCATCTACACTTTTCTTAGATCAGTAGGTCTCAAATTTTATTATACTAAGAATTTCTTGAGGCACTTGTTAGAAGTGCGACTTCTTAGACCATACTCTTGAAAAACGTCCCATATGCTCATAACCTATGAGCAGTGTCTTTAAAATCCTATTCTTGACCAACTAGTATCTCTTCTCAAAGATAATATAAATGATCAAGGAATTTGACTGTTGAAATTCTCCAGCTCTGCTCAAACTACTCATTTATTCAGCAACTATTTACAGAGGACATACTATATGCACATATTAAGAAACACAGCTTTATACACATCTACATTTAGAATAAATTTAAAAAAAAAGGATCTAAGAATTTTAAAAGATCTTACTTGTTTCTTAGCAGCACGCTCAGCCTGTACTTGTTCATATTCTTCCTGTGCTTTTTGATTTGATGTTTTCTTTTTATTTTTCCTTGAAATAGTAATAGAGTTTTTTAAGATAAAGATATGTAAGTCAAAGGATTAAAAGTGACGTAACCAAAATTATGACGCTGATGCAAATTAATAGAGCAAGGAAGACTGGTTGGCAGAAAGAGAACAGAATCTTATCAGTAAAATGTCCAAATAACATGCTAAAAATAGAGTTATAGCTTTCAAGATATCATTAAAAAATGGTAAATGGAGACTCTTGGAGAAATATTTCAACCAGGGACAATAGAGAAAGCTTTGAAAGATCCTAAAATGTTGACAAACAAACAGGAAACCAGCACAATGGCAGAAATGACAGACTGAAAAAGGCATTAAATTGAAGGATGTGATAGAAGTTATGGATGACATGAACTTTAATCCCAAAGTGCTTTGATCATCTCTAATTCATCTACTCAGTCGTGAATGACCACACCTTGAAGGTAGTCCCCATTTAAAACTGTTCTATCTTGGAAGTACTTCTCACCTCTCTGATGTCTCTAGACACTTAGACTCAGATTCCATCCATTTCCTCAAGCTATCTGATTTAGTAATTAATCTTCCTTTTCCCAGTCTCAATTTTTCACTACGCCAACTCACAACCACAATAAAACATATTTCAGCAGCTGCTTTCTTAACAAATATATAAATTACTCATCACCAGACTCTATGTACTCTTCTATCAGTCTTTTCTTTGTCCTTTCACAGCCAAGTACTTAGAAAGAATAGTGAATAGACTACAATAATCACTTCACCCTCCTTTTTTTTTTCCTTCACATTCACTCCTTAACTCTTTTCAATCTGGTGTTTGCTCTCTAAAATGAAACAGTTCTTGCCAAAACGGTGATGACCTTCTCACCAAATATGAAGATTGAGTCAATGGGCACTATTCAGTCTCATTTAACTGGCCATTCACTACTTTTGAAAATTTCACTCCCTTAGTTCTATTAACATTTTTTTTCTCCTGATCATTTTTTTCTTCCTTGCTCTAGGCTTTTCTCCAAGTGTTTCTCTCTTCTTGGTCTCCATTCTTTGGACAGTCATATCCATGACCATAGCTTCAGACGCCACATGGATGCAAGGTCAAAATCTTAGTAAGGGTTATCTATTAAAATCTCTCCAAAATCACCGTCCCAAGTAACAACTGGATTTTCTGCTGGTTTAGGTTTCAATAGTTTTTTAACTTGAGAGATGTGTAGAGAAAGCTTTATAAATTAGCTCTTATAAAACTGGAGTGCTATACAGTTGTGCCATTTGTTTTTCAATTGTGACCAAGTCTATGTCCTCTGGAAAAAAATCCAGAATAGTATTAACAGCAGCAGTTAACATCCATGAAGCACTTCCTACATACCATACGCCTTTTTAAGCACCTTATATAAGTGAACTCACTTCCCAACATCATGAGATGGGTCAGATATACCATGGGGTCTATATGAATAATCCATTCTAGAATTGTACAACACGGCAGCTCTGAATTACATACTTATTATTACCACTTCCATTTCAGAGAAGAAAACACCAGGCACCAATATGTGTCTAGCCCCAGAGTCTGATATTAACCACTACACTGTAATACCTCTTAAAAGTTATTTTTTTTTAACATGTATTAATAACAGGAGTTAACCACAGTCCAAAAAAGTTAAATATACTCAAGAGGCTGAAATCCAAAACCCAGATCTTTTCATTCCAATTTCATTACTTCTTTCATTAACCTAAACTAGCCTAACACAGTCATTTAGGCTAAAAGGAAGCTTCCCTGAAAATATTTTCACATAATCCACTGTGATTTCTATAATACCTTAAATAAGAAAAATTGCAATTCCATAAGCTGTCCTATAATCTCTTTCATCAAACACTACTTATATCTACAATAAAGGATTTGAGTTGGTTAAGCATCTGACTCTTGATTTAAACTCAAGTCATGATCTCATGGTCTTGAGACTGAGCCCCATTTTGGGCTCTGCACTCAGCAGGGAGTCTGCTTGAGATTCTATCTCCCTCTCCCTCTGCCCCTCCTCCCTTTCACTCTCACTTTCTAAAATAAATAAATAAAATTTTAAAACAGTTTTTAAAATAAAGGATTTGAAAAGAAGATAATACATACTTTATTCCTATACTACATTGTTCTGCTGACTGAGGTTGCTCAAAACTACAATGTTCTTCTGACAAAGCTTGGTCGATGTCACATTGCTCCTTTGGCAAAGGCTGATCAGCTAGTTCTTTTGACAAAGGCTGTTCAACTTTCCTAAGTGGCTTCCTGAGTCTTTTCTCTTCAGCTAAGTAAAGATGTTTCAGATGCTCAGGGTATCGATCTGTGAACTGGGATTCCTGTAAGGTTTGAGCCTTCTTTTCCCTCCATAGCAATTTCTTGTAATTTTGCTGAATCTTCAGTTTTCTTCGGAATGCAAACCCTTGTCCTATTGAAGAATATCAGTCATAAATTACTTTCTCAGAAAATAAACTGCATGAAAAACATAGCTGCTAATTTAAAATGGAAAACTTTTTACATCATCACATTCAGAAGCTAGAATTACACTAATTTGCTCTAAAAGATCATTTCAAGAAAACAAGTTTAAGGGAATGAAATGAATAGTATGTTGGTCCTTTGCAAAAAGACCTGGATAACATCAGTCATGCATGCTCAGTGATAATCCCAGAGGAGAAAATGACTACTGTTGCACGACTTCAATTTACTGTACCCAAAATCAAAACAAATTCTTTAATTCATCTAAAACAGTTAATCTGGGTCTTCAATACTTAAAAATAACCGCTCACATAAATTACTTTACCTTACAGAAACACTATATGACTTATTTTCTAAAGTAATTCCTACAAGAGAGATGCTGTATGATTTTCTGTACAGCTAGCAGTTATGAGAAAGCGGAACTTAATTTAAAACTTATACATTCCAAATGGAATTTGAGGAAACCTGCTGACAGCAAGACAAATAAAATCACAAACCAAGCGAAGCAAAGGAAAATCAGTAAGAAAAGACTGGAAAGTTCTGGACCCACAGATGCTCTGCTTACGGTGTCACAAGAAAACTGTAGAGAAAATTCTGATCAAGAATGGGGTTAAGTCGGGTGAGACGCTTAAAGAATTAGTTAGCAACACTGACTCATCTTCCCAGTCACAGTTCTGGGAGCCCCACGGCTTCTGGGTTTAAGAATGGGTTCCTCTGCTCCAAGGGGGGGCCGGGTCTGGTTCCTAAATCCTTCTTCCCTGCTTCAGCGGGTAGCCTATCCTAAATTTCGCAGGCCTAAAGATTTGTAAAAGGCTGTCTTCTCACATACCCTCGCGAACGCTCCCCACGAAGGCGTGAGGATGATTAGGTCGCCACTTCCTCTGCTTCACGTTATTCTTAAATCCGACGGAAGAAACTCCTTGGCTACGCGATTCCAAATCCCCTGCCGACCATCCTGCTATCGGCCTCACCGGCGCCATGGCACACCAACCAAGTCGCCAGAAAAACGCAACGGACGCTGTTAAAATATGTCATGAGACAAATGCAATCAATCACCCAACTAGAGTCCAGATCGGAGTTCTATTCATCCGGTCTGTGTTACTTGCGACCGAGTCCTCGCCTTGCGGCTACGTTTGCGCCACCTACAGCCCTGGAGGGTGAGCGTCATGGCGGCTTCTTTCGCGCTCCCGGTGACCCAGGACCTGTTCACGTTGCGTGCAAAGTTGCAGGAGCTGCTGCAGTTCCTGAGGAAAGCCCTGTCCATTTCCAATGCACATACGGTGGACTTCTACACGGAGTCCGTGTGGGACCAACTGGTCGACTTGCCCCCGGAGACCGTGCTGGGTGTACTGAGAAAGTCAGTGGCGGAGTCGGAGTCGGAGGCGGAGGCCCGACCGTCGGAGGCGCGCCTCCTGGTGGAAGCAGAGAAGCGATCAGGTAAATGGCAGGTGGGCGGGGCGGGCAGGGAGCGGAGAGATGGTCCCGCCTAGCCAAGCGTCTCCCTAGCGTTAGAAGAGCGGAAACAGGTGTGCTGTAGAGCCGGCAGAGGCTGGTTTGGGGGCAGCGGAAGTGGGGTCAGGTTCGTGGCTGGGTGGGCCCGGGACGTTCTTCCGGATTATCTCTATCATCCTTGGGTCCCCGTGTGGTTTACTCAGTTTAAAGAGAACAGGAAATCGCTCGGGGGCGTTTCTTTGAGTAATTCGACAATTTCTTGACTGGAAAGAAACGAGCGGCACAATGCTTAGAGATTCCGCATGGAAACGGCAGAAGATAAATCAATACTTAATGAAACACACCAAGATAATTTCAAATACTGATAATGGCCAAGAAAAAATAAAAAAAGTTAAATGAAATAGCGATTGTGTAAGGAGTCTGCTTTAATTTAGGTGGTCAGAAGCATGAGAAGGCGCCAGCCTGCCGTGAGCCACAGGAAAGGATTTCAGGCTCTGGGAACCGCGGAGGCACCGAATAGCCGGGCTGGTTGAGAGTTCAGGAGGAAAGTATGAGTGGCGAGAGCCAGGCACCGGGAGATGGCAGGTGTGATCAGTGTGATGGGAAACCTTTGGAAGAACTTTATGTCACTTACATTTGAAAAAAATAATTTTAATAGTTATTTGGTTATTTGAGGAACAGACTAATGTAGCAACAACTGAGGCCGGGTAGAAGGCTTTTTCAGTAGTACAAGAAAGAGATGATTTATCAGGGATTAGGATGGTAGTAGTGAAGAACTGGAATATGGACTAGTTCACTTGAAACTGTTACAATGTATCTGCTATGTGCCTTGAATTTTTGTAGGCTCTCGGGTTTCTTGCCCTCGAGAAACTTAGATTCTGCTAAGGTGAGTCCATTTTAGAAGTAGAATGATGAGAGGACACCATAAGCCTTCTGGGATTTCTCCTATTTTGCTTCTAGGCATTCCCAACCTTGCCCTTGGTAGTAAACTTTATTCACCGAGCATTCTCCAAAATGCAAAGTACCACTAGAGGGGCCTCCTGTTACAGGACTTGGTAAATACTGGTTTATTTAAAGTTACTGTTTCTTGTTGAAAAGTTAGACATCAGTTTGCTCTCGTAATACCCAGTACTTCTGGTAACATGGCAGCTTGGAGACTGTGTCCGTCCTCTAAACCTGTGTATTTCTAGCACCTAATAAAATATCTGGCTCAGTGTACATTTGTTGAATAAATGAATGAATGAATGACTCATGGTAGCTTCCCAAAAAAGAAAGGAAACTGCAATTAAATATGAAGCCCAAGACTTTCATATGGGGTTTCACACAATGGAAGAATTAAATTGTTTACATATGCTAATAATAATAATATTTGATATTTTTATGCACCCTGCGGTGTGCGAAGTATTTTCTTGCATATATTCTTTTTCAACATTTAACATTAAAGATATATCAGGCTTGCAAGATGGGTTCTGTTTTCTCCTATTTGTGAAATTGCAACTTGAAGTTTGCAGTTTGCCAGGGTCACAGCAATGGAGATTCCAACCTGGGTCATCTGAGGTTTTTGCCACTGTGTTAAAAATTTACTCTGAATTATTTAGGAGTAAATTACAAAGGCCGTTTATTACAAAATCAACGTTTCTATTGACATGAATACATTCCTTATTTTTTGCTTTGTTTTTATTGTTTCCCCTTTAAAAATGTAAGAATTGTTTTGTTCACTGCTGTATCCCTAGTACAATGCTTGGTCAGTATAAATGGTTAATAATATTTGGTGAATGAATGCATGAATTATACCACTTATTCATTCTGGGCTAGGAATAAAGTACTGCCATCTTTTGGGAAACCTTATCACCAATTTTTTATTTATCCAACAATGGAGTCTAGACTACATTGTTTACTTTTGAAAAGTTTCTAGCTCTGTAAACTTTTATACAAAATATTCAATTTCACAAATGGTCAGCTGCCTTTAGTATTAGAAAGAATGAATTTTTATAATTCATGCTTTTGAGGAATACTAATTTTTGTTCATGCGAATATCAAAGATTGGCATTTTTCTCTATCACTATATGAGGTCTGTTGTTTGTGTCAGAGAAGAGCAGTTTTTCCTCTTATTTTGTATCTTATTAAAGCTTACATCACATGGTTGCTATGTACAGTATAATTTAGCAGTTAGATTTTTAGGCTTTTGTTCAGATGTGGTTCAAATTCCAGTTCTACCACTTACTAGCTCTATAACTTGGGGAAGTTTGTTCATTCATTCAGCAAACATTTACTAAGTGTCTGCTGTGTGTAAAGAGCACTTTTCTAGGAGCTAGAGAAGTAGCAGCAAATAAACAACAACCCCTACCTTCAACTCGCTTGCATTCTGGAGGGAAGAGACTTTTTTTGTTTGTTTGTTAAATGCTACAGAAAAATCAGGTAGAGAAGAGTAGATAGGGGAAGTGCAGGAGGAAAGTATGTTTGCAATTTTATTTTATTTTAAGATTTTATTTGTTTATTTGATAGAGAAAGAGACAGCCAGCGAGAGAGGGAACACAAGCAGGGGGAGTGGGAGAGGAAGAAGCAGGCTCCCAGCCAAGGAGCCCGATGCGGGGCTCGATCCCAGGATCCTGGGATCACGCCCGGAGCTGAAGGCAGACACTTAACGACTGAGCCACTCAGGCGCCCCATGCAATTTTAAATAGGTTGTTCCAGCAAGGATTCATGTAGATAACTAGAAAAGAGACCCCGATAAAGGAGAAAAATGAGTCATGAAGCTATTTGGAGGGGAAGTGTTACAGACAGAACAGGAAGTACAGTGGCCTCAGGTGAAAGAGTGCACAGTGTGTTTGAGGAGCACCAAGGAGACTGGAATGGATTTCCATCAGGGACTCACAAGAAGTATGGTTTTCTGCTGGTTCTGTATGAGGAGTTGCAAATAAACATAATTCCCAGAGCTGCACTGAGTTAATGCACAGTATGTGAAAGTACACTAGCAGATGTTTGGCCCAATCATTTGGTGTTTTATGAGACCAAGTTGTTTCTGTAGATCCTCAGCATAGCTATGTTAGTAGATTTCACTTGCCAGGTGATGTTATGGCCTGGTCAGCATCCTGAAAGTTTCTTCTCCACTGTCCATCTAAAAAAAAAACTAGAGAAAAAAACTTATTTCTCTAAAATAAAAAGGAAAGATGTTGAAAATAACGATATTTTGTGGGCATAAATCACAAGTTTATGGATTGAATTGGCCCCACCTCCAAATTCATGTGTTAGAATCTTAACCCCCCATTGCGACTGGATTTGGAAATAGGGTCTTTAAGGAGGCAGTTAGGATTAAATGAGGTCAGTAAGGGTGGAGCCCTAATCCAACAGGAAAAGGAAGAGACATCAGGAGGGCACACATAGAGAAAAACTGTATGAGGACAGAGTGAGAAGGCAGCCATCTGCAAGCCAAGGATAGAAGTTTCACCAGGAACTAACTCTGCCATCACCTCTATCCTCCAGCTTCCAGAACTCTGAGAAAATAAATTTCTGTGGTTGAAGCCACCCAGTCTGATATTTTGTTATAATAGCTAGAGCACACTAACGCAATGTGCTTTGCAGACAAGACTGTGAGGGTTCAGATCCTGGCTCCACTTCTTGTTAGTTTTGTTAACTTGGACTTCAACTCTTTGTGCTTTGATTCCTTATCTGTAATAGGGATAATTATAGTGCCTATTAATGGGGTCCTATGAAAATAACATGAGTTTAATACAATAATGCCCAACAGATAACAGCACTTAACTCATTCATTTATTTGACTCATGTTTATTGAGCACCTTCTACCAGGCTCTGTTCTAGGCCGTACAATTATGATACTGGATGTAACAAAATTCCTGCCACATAGAGCTTATGTTTAAGTGAGAGTAGATATATAGTAAACCATATGTGTGTGTGTGTGTGTGTGTGTGTGTGTATTTATACGTACATAAATAAGTGAGATCGAGTGGCAGTAAATACAATGAGGAAAAACAAAGCAGGGAAGGGGAAGTGAAGATGATGGATGTGTAGTAGAGAGAAATGCTGTTCTGGATTGGGTGACCAGGGAAATCTTCTCTAGCAAGACAAAAAAAATTGAACAGAAACTTGGAGAAAGTGAGGGGAGCCAGTCATGCAACTAAGTGAGGGAAGAGTGTTTTAGGCCAAGTGAAGCGCAAGCTGCAGTGTGTTGGGTGTGTTGGAAGCACAGGAGAATGGTCCAGGTGAGACTGCTAAGAAATAAGGTTTGAGAGGTGGTCTGGAGCAACTTTATATAGGGCTTTGGAGGGCCTATGAAGGCTTGGCCTTTACTCTGAGCTAAATGGAATGCTCTTTAAGGATTTTGTGGGGGTGTGATACGTGATTTATGTTTTAAAGGTATGGCTCTGGCTTCTATGTGGAGAAGAAGCTTTCAGAAGCGGAGGCTGGAAGCAGGAAGACACGATATGAGGCTAATAAAATTACTTCACATAATAGCAACTTGAAGAGGTCAGATAGTTTCTTTAGCAGATAATAATGATAAACAGTGGCCAGATTATTAAAAAAAAAAAAAAAGGCAAAAAACAACTACTGGAAGGGTCTGTAAGATGACCAAAGGTAGGTGGTAAGAGTTTACCATAGGAGGTTTCTACAATTGGGTAAGAACTGGGAGTTAATGGCTTTCTTGCTTTCTTTTGTGCCCCAAGCCCTGCTAGATCTGGCAGTGGAAAGCTGCATCCTTAACAGATCATGGTAGTAATGGCAAAGTTCAGGGATAGAGCAGATGGAAATTTAAGGGGTATGTTCTAGAAGCAGGACAGCCACAGAAAGGGCTGAGATCTAAAATATAAGCTCTGCCCTGTATGACTTCTGAGTTTAGAGGTTACGTGCGTGGCCACATGCAGAGTCCTGCAAAATTGCTGGCTAAACTAGCGGGATAGTGAACCTTTGAGAGAGAGAGCTTCTGGCGACATTTGCAAATTTATTGCACCTTTGACAGAGCAGGTTCCCCAGAGTGTACACAGCTTGGGTGGCAAAACTCAGGAGCCTAATTGAATTCATGTATTTAAGGAAAGAATTCAAGGTTTGTAGTGTAAGGGAATCCTGGAAACAAAGGTAACCATGGAGAGGGCGAGCCCTGCAATCTGACTATAAAATCTACCCAAGTCCTTGTCCGACTGCTGAACTGCACAGGTTCAGGGATACCCTCAGGGGCAGGCTAGTAAATTGGTGATTAAGCAGAGACATCAGCGCTTCACACTGATGGGAGATAGATTTCACACTTTGAGTCCAGACGAGTTAATTTCAACTACAACAGGACCCTTAAAAAGACAAAATGGATTCACTACAACAAATTACCTGCAATTCTGCTTTTTAAATCCAAAACTACTAGATGTGCAAAGAAACAGAAAGTGTGATTCATACTTAGGTAACTGATTCCAAGTGAGCCCCAATGTTGGATTTAAGTAGCTATGTTCACAGAATTAAAGACCAGTGTGACCCAGGGGGAAGAATGAGTTAATAGGAGCTGATCCTTTTGGGCTCAGGTGTTGGATTTAAGTGGGTATTGTAACTATATTCAAAGAACTAGAAGAAAGTATACTCCTAGGAATAATCTCGAAGAATTAAAGGAAAATATAGCATTAATGAATATTTAATTATATGAGCTACCTCGTAATTCTTTTAACTGGAAAAGTACATGCATATTGACACACAATTATATTACTGTTTTATATTATCTATTGCTGCATAACAAGTGACTTAAAACTACACAATCTCACACAGTTTCTATGGGCCAGGAATTCTGGGAGCAGATTAACTGAGTGGATCTGGTTTGGGGACTCATGAGGTCACAGTCAAGATGTTGGCTGGGCTGCTGCAGTTGCTGATTGAGGCTGGTGGATTTGCCTTCATGATATCTCACATCGGTGGCTAGTTGATGCTTCCTATTGGCATGAGGCCTCATTTCTCACCATGTGCATGGAAGCTTTTGTGTTTGCACAATGTTCTTGTTTATGTCTGTGCTCAGACATGATTATGGAGTAGTCATGGTCACAGACCTTGTCTGATATCGGTATACTGTGACATTTTTCATATTCAGTAGAGAAGACTGTGACCTATATGTCAGTTCCTAGACAGTTATGAGCTGACATCTATCTATCACAGCTGATTTTTACTTCCTTTTTCAGAAGTAAAATTTTACCTGTTTTGCAGAGTTGTAGTCAAGATTAAAGATGATGTACTATAGCACCCAATGTAGAACTGGGAATATAACATGGGTGCAATAAATTGTGGCTAATATAAGATAATGATGGTTGTAGTGATGATACTTATAGTGGTGATGGTGTCTTTCCTTGAAAGAAATAAATTGTCCGGAACTTCTGGAAATGTATATGGCCCCTGTAACAACCTGTATTCTCTGCCATATTAACAAATGTCACACTGTTGTTATTGTCCACTGGCTTGTTTGTAGTTGCAACTACATCATTAGCCGTGTACACACCAAAGTACAGTGTTTGCTTTTTTCATTGTTGTATTCTCAGCACCTTGAACAGCTCTGGCATACAGATGAGGAAAGGAAATGATTCTTTAAGAATGAATGAAGTGATTTCACTCATATATGGAATTTAAGAAACAAAATAGAGGATCATAGGGGAAGAGAAGAAAAAATAGAACAAGACGAAACCAGAGAGGGAGAGAAACCATGAGAGACTCTTAATCATAGGTCAAACTGAGGTTTGCTGGAGGGGAAGGGGGTGGTGGGATGGGGTAACTGGGTGATGGACGTTAAGGAGGGCATGTGTTGTAATGAGCACCAGGTATTATATAAGACTGATGAATCACCGGCCTGTACCTCTGAAACCAATAATATATGTTAATTAACTGAATTTAAATAAAAAAATGTTCAGGAAAAAAGGAATGAATGAAGTGAAGCATAGAACTATAACGAGTGTTACTGAAGGTACCCCTTGAAATGTGGTACTGAACTAGACAGCTATTATTTCTGGTGTGATCTCTGTCTATACTATGTTTATTATTTTTGTTTATATATGATTTGTTCCAGGTATTTTAATTTGAGGAGATAGAAATCAGTAATTATTTTTTTCCCTATATGAAAAGGTCATACCTCTTTGAGTACATTGCAAATTATAATAAGAAACCCTGATAATTTGAAGGTAAAATCAAGACAGACATCACTTTAAGTTAAAATTTCTGAAAGTCATTACATATGTAGGTGAGATTAACCATCTGCAGAGATGGCTTCTAAATGCTTTGCTGGTAGGACAAAGGGGTTTCCTGTATCTCATCTCAGAGGTAAGATTTTGTTATACCCCTTCAAGGGAACAAGGCTGTGTCTTTAGGAAGTAATAACTAGATATATAAATCTGTAACATTTCAAATGAATCATCTCTTGGTCTTCAGAAATTTATTGGTTTTCATAAAGTCTAGAAAATTCTTCTAAAAAACAGGAGAGAAATGATAGTTGGAGTTAGGGTAGCCAAGATGTTTTATGAAGTGGAAATAGATCTGGAATACAGAGACAACCAGTTATCCAGCTTGATTAAAATTTTCTTTAAGAATATCTGTTTTTATTCTAATTGTAATTTTTAAATTAGGAGACTGTCCTAGGAAATGAATGATATGGGTTATTATTACAAATATATTTCTCAATGTATATTACTAAATTTGTATTTCAATTTCTTGTAACTTTGTTTAGAATCTGTTGTGGAAAACCTCTTCAGCTCTCAGGAAATCCAGTTTCTATACCTGCAAAGCCATCCTTGGTGACTGCCAAAGCCCAGGGCTGCTCTAAGATCCAGCCTGAGCCTCCAGGGCCTCTCTTGACTCTCTTCTTCCAGCTTCTTGAGGCCATATGCTACTTCTCCTGTTTTTTATTACTGTCACTCAAATGACCCTTACCAGGATTGGATGCTGAGTAAATGTTTAGAATTGGTTCCTTTTGGTGAGCATCTGTGTAATTAATTTATTATCATTTTAATTGAACAACGCAGAAAGTGTATGCCTATGATAGGTTATTATTTTGTTGATCTTTCTCTTAAATTATTTTTATTGCATCTTAATAGATTACACTGCTTCTTGGCCATCCTAAGTAGTTTTTGTTGTTGGTGGTGATGGTGGTGATTGTGGTGTATTGACATTGTGCTAACGTTTAATTCAAAACACATGAAGCCTGAAAATGTGTTTGAAATATAAAATGAAAACAACAGAGAAATAATCAGTGTTTTCTGTTTTACTCTGTTGTATTCAACTTTTATTCATTCACTTTCCTAATGTATTTTCCTGAACTCTATTTTCCCTTTTTCAGTTTTTCTGGATCTTTTTAGGAGACTTCAAGTGTGGAAATGATATGACACCATAAGATAGTGGCAAATGTCAGCTCTGTTCCTGGGTTGCTACTGTAATTGTAAGTAAGGGAGAGTAACAAAGCAAGCAAATCTGGGAACCCAGAATAATTTGTTATCATATTTTGTTTATTTGATATACAGAAAGTGCTTTCAGATTGTTCCTTTTAGATGAGACCATTTAGAGCTTGACTTTATATTCTAGTTTTCAGTGTATTATCCCCAAGTTTTGATTCCCCACTCCTGTATCTTTCCATTATTAAAATGCTCAGTAAAACAAAGTTCATGAAAATTCCTCTCATCTGTGGCATTTTTTCCCCTCATTCTGCTTAAATTATGCTTATCTTTAGCCAGTCAGAATAAATTTGAATGCCTTCTATGTGTTCAGATATTCATTTTATGTTGTTTATATAAATTTTGTCAAATCATTAACCTTTCACCGGAAGCTTGCAATTATGGTAACCTGTCTTTATGGCTTATCGTGATTTAGATTCTTTTTCTGGTGTACAAAAACACTCTGCTTGCCTGCATGGCTTCATATCTGCTAGGGTCTGCATTTGTTTTTGTTTTTTGATCTCATCACCTCAGTGGTTAAAGAGCTTCTCTGTAAATGCATTAATATTCTTCCTGTTATTAGAAGCTCATAATCTGTCAACACTTCTCCCTCAATTTCTCTTGCATCTGCTGCTTCCCATTCCCATAGCAAATAGTTCAGTTCGCTCCTTTTTAAATCTTGCAACAGAATTTTAGAAATAACTTTGAAATGTTATTCTTGCCTTCAGACTCTATATGTCAGTTACTTCCCCATTCAGACTTCTCTCCAGTTATCTTCCAGAATCATACTTTTGGTCCTGTCATTCCTGCTCAAAAGCCATCCATAGGTCTGCATTTCCTATAAAATAAAGTCCTTCACCTTCTGGCCTTAGCCACTATCTCCTCTCCAGCTGGAGCCTCGGCTGTTAATGTAAGCAAATAGGAGGCCTCATAGAAAGAATATGGGTTTTGTGGTCATTACATTTTGTTTTGAATCCTGGCTCCAGTATTTTACTGCTGTATTATCTTGCGCAAGTTGCTTCAGCTTTGGAGCCTTAGTTTTCTCATTTGAGAAATGGGAATCATAACTCCTGCCCTGTAAGGGCTGTTTAAAAGTAAATGAGATAGATGTTAAAACCTATCATGTGAGTAGGCATTTAATAAATATTAGTAATCCTTTCTATATTCTACTCCCCTCAGATAGGGGCAGACCGGGCCCAGAGTCAGATGACCTGGATAATCCGCTAAATCTGATTAGCAGTGTAGCTTGCACAGATATTTAACCGTAGGCCTTAGTTTCCTCATCTAAGAAGTAACCGCCTAGGGTGTTCCTCAGTGACTGAGGTGGAAAACAGCTTCCCCCAGTCTCACATGGCTTGTCAACATGTCTTAAATGACCAATAAGTGTTAACTGTTTTTTTCAGCCAACATTTCAAAATTGGCAGATTTAACATATGCATATGCACACACACACACACACACACACACACACACACACACGGAATTGTTCCTTCTCTTGAAAAAAAAATCTGAAGATCTGGCTGTTTTGTTGCATATCTCTGTGTGGCCAATAGCTCCCTTTATACCCTCAAGTGTATCCTTATCCCGCATCACTGTCTGAATTTCACTGGCCCTCCAAAGTACTAGTGATTATTGCTCTTGGTATGTGGCCTCCAGTCAGTTTCCTTGTAGCCCCTGGAAATGAATTCAGGGGTTTGTTTCACATTCTCTAAGGAGACTAGCAACCAAAAATAGTATGGATCACTTGGCTAAGAGTTATCACAGGTTGCTTCTTGTTCTCAAGTCCTATGGAATGTAATGATTTGAAATTTTATTTCCAGACCTTATTAGTCCCTGGTGTTAAACCCATGATCGTGTTGAAGGCCTGAGTCCATCTGAATCTTGAGATGAAAAAACATATGACCAGTCATAATTGGGTCAGCCAAGTTAATAAATTTTTGAACTTCCTACATGATCTGACTCCAGATCAACTTTAATTATGAAAATGGCTGAAATAATTTGATGTCAGTTCTCACTTTAAAGATATATCTTCAACCAAAGTTGAAGGGAGGGAGTGGAAGGCAGTGCTATAGTATTATCAGCACTTCTCTTACTGTTCTCTGCCCAAATAACTTATACTTCTGCCGCCTTATTCCCTTCATGTGCCATGTATTTTTCCCCTCCTTCATTTTGTTCGCGCAATCCTCTTTGCCCTACCCCAAATATTTAGTAACTATCCACTTATTTTTCATCTTCTCTCAAAACCCAGATCAAATTATACTAAATTAATAACAAAACTAGTTATTTGTATATTATTTTATTTCTACCTTTATTAGAACACTTCGCACGTTGTATTAGAATGATTTGCTTCTTTTGACATCCTAGTATGTAAGTTCTGGTCTCTACCATGTGGTGAGCACCACATGGTTGGTTCTCATTGTATGTGTGTTAAATTTAATATAGCTGAGTTTAGAGTACATGGGCATTCCAAAAGGTAGAGCAGTATAAGCAAAAGGGTAAAGATGAAAACTATAACACATATTTGGAGACAGGAACAGAGAGCAGAGCACTCATAAATTTTTAAATAGCTAAAAATGAAGTTGGAAAAATATATTGCAGCTAGTTTCTGGACACTACTCTGTTAAACTATTTGGAATCATTCTTCCATGGGACACTGTCACCTTTGTGATAGTCTATAGAGTTGAAGTTTGAACCTGGGGCAAGATGATGGCAATGGAAATGCAAAGGAAGTGATAGTTTTAAAAGAATTTGTACAGAGAGAATTGGTAGTTCTTGGTGACTGAAATTTATATAGGGTTTAGGGAAATGGAGGAATCAAAGATAATTCTAAGATTTTTATTTTGGAAATGTCTTGAAGAATAATGATAAATGTACCATTGACAAAATTAGGAAAATTAGGAGATGGAGCTCTTTGGGGAAATAATGCATTTAGTATTAGATATATTGTATTTGAGATCTCACAAGCAGAGATATTTAAGATTTAAGATTTCACATTCATTGCTCTTCAGTCATTTACCTACCGCCTTATATTTTTAGAATTAGTTTACATGTTTTATTTGAATAGTATAAATTATCACTTTTCTAGGGTATAAGGACCAGATGTTGATTGAAATGAATTTAACCCTACTGATAGTTGAGAGGTGAGAGGAAGAGATAAGCAATCCTTGAACATTGCTTCTATCACCTCTGCAAGTTCAGTATTCTTCAAAATTTGCTGTGGTCGTTAGAGTTAAGAATAGGTCAGTAGTCTCTAAGCCTTACAACTTTTGGTAGCAGGATTATTTTTATATCCTAATTTAGTTTTGGAAAGCTTACTTAACATTTTCTTAGTATAACATGATACTAGGTATTGTGGTTGAATACAAAAGTGAACTGGGCATAACCTCTCTCTTTAAAAAAACCACATTCCAATAAGAGAAAAGACATCAGTAACTGTAGTACAAAACAAAATGGAAAGATGAATGTTTTCCTTTCTAAGCAGATTTTTATTCTAGTTTCTTCCCATTTGATATAGTCTGAGAATTATAATATTATACTTTCTAGACTAAGTGATCTATGCAAATCCTATGTTCTAAGCATTGCCCAAGAAAATGCTTTATCTAGATTAATTATAAATATATAATTATTATATATAACATAATATATATTATTATTTAATTTCCAGCTGTGTGACAGTGTGTTTTTATCCAAAACTAGTTGATTTCATTTTTCAAGAAAGTTTTTCGTCATTCTTTATATTTGAAATTTAAAATGTCCAGCTGTGTGTGTCTCAGTTGTTATATTGCTTTCATGGGTTTTTATAGTTCTCCATAATAAAATTCTAGTTTTCCCTCCTGACATGTGAAGCTGTTCCTCATTTATTGTTTTATTTTTCTATATGTGTTTCTTAAGAATGTTTATGCCATTTTAGTGAGTTAATGTGCCATGACAACCATTTTTTTTATTTAAAAAGTGACAATATTTTCAGTTTATTCAGAATTTCACTATAGCTGCTTCTTTGTCAACAGTTATTTTCCAAAGATTATTATTCTTAATTGACTGCTCTTTGCCCCTGTGGATTATAAAAGCATTATCTAAACACGGTGAATCTATCCTTTTTTCCACAACACCTACATTTATAAACCTTTAATACTGCTTAATATTTTATAGTATTTTCTACCAAAGACAGATTTGGAAGTATAATTCCATTATTATCTGGAAATAATTCTTTTTGTAAGAGGAGGGTCTTTTTTTTTTCTTAAAGATTTTATTTATTTATTGCTGAGAGAGAAAGCACTAGAGAGAGAAGAAGCATGAGCGGTAGGCAGAGGGAGAGGGAGAGGCAGACTCCCCACTGAGCAGAGAGCCCCTTGTGGGACTTGATCCCAGGACCCTGGGATCATGACCTGAGCCAGATCAGACGCTTAACCAACTGAGCCACCCAGGTGCCCCAGGAGAAGGGTCATTTTTAATCAGACAAACTTAAACTGTCTAAATTATTTTTACTTTTTTTTTTTAAGAGAGGGCAAGAGAGGAGGGAGGGGCAAAAGGAGAGGGAGAGAGAGAATTTTAAACAGGCTCCATGGAGCCCAATGTAGGGCTCGATCTTAAAACCCTGAGATCATGACCTGAGTGGAAATCAATAATTGGGCACTTAACTGAGCCACCCACATGCCCCAAATTACTTCTACTTCTGTCAGTTCTTTTCAATCTTCCTTGCCATCCCCATCCCACCCTGTTCACTTAGTATGTGCATTTTCACTAGAAGGTGCATTTGGCTGAAGTTCACTTACTTATTTTTTTTGTCAAAAAATAAAATATGTGGTTCATTCTCCTGGATCAGGTGGTTGTTGTATCACTTGAGAGGTCTCTGGGATTGTGCAAACAAACAATTTTGCCTTTTTCATTAGAGATTTAAATTTAGATTGTGTAAATTTATTTAAAACCATTTATTATTATTAACACATATTTGTCAAATGGAACAGACTGACCGATATGTTTTGGTACCTTAAATTATTTATTTGTTTTGCTTAGATGGACATTATCTAAAAAAGCTAGCCTAGAAACTTCGACCATCAACACTGAGGTTCTGCTTAATAATAAAAATACTGGAGACGAAAGGGTTATCTTTTCAAAGTTAGATTAACTATATAAAATTTATGTTAAGAATTAATTGCTTTTGGGGAGCCTAGGTGACTCAGTTAGTTGGGTATATGCCTTTGGCTTGGGTCATGATCCCAGGCTCCTGGGATTGAGGCCTGCCTTGGGCTCCCTGATTAGCGGAGAGCCTGCTTCTCCCTCTCCCTCTGCTGTTCCCCCTGCTTGTGCTCTCTCGCTCTCTCTCTGTCAAATAAATAAATAAAATCTTAAAAAAAAAAAAAAAAGAATTAAGAGCTCTCTACCAATAGGAAAGAAAGAATAATCCTAGATTGTTTTGGTAGTCACTACTTTGTTTTCATGTTTTGAACATTTAAAATGATCTCTAGAAGCCAGAGGAAAAATATTTGGTTGAATTGCATGTTATAATATTAACATTTGGCAATATACAAGGTGAAAAGATAGTAAAATACAGTGATTTTTAATCTTTCAGGTCACAAATCCCATAAAAAGCCTGTGTTAAATGAATGCTATAGAACCCCTTCCTCAAAAAAAGTATGGTATCTATGTTCATAAATAGACACAAAACTACATACAGCTTTACATGAGTCATAGGCTTCTTTAACTCTTATACCTCAAGGTAAGAATCACTGGTTGAAAGTGTTATTAGTATTACAGAGTTCTTTGCATTCTTCTTGATTTAGACCAACACTCGTGCTCATTCTTCATTTTTTCTTGTAATTTTTTGTTCCTTATTATGAGCTATTTATATATTTGCATTCATTTAACTAATCTTTTTTTTTTTGGTTTGTATAGTCTTGTCTTTATTCCTTTTTTAAAAAAGTTTTTTTCCTTTCTTTCAGTTTTTGTTTAAATTATAGTTAGTTAACATTCAGTGTAATGTTATTTCAGGTGTATAATATAGTGATTCAACATTTCCATACATCACCTGGTGCTCATCACAAGTGCCCTCTTAATCCCTATCACCTATTTCACCCATCCCCCCCATAACCGTCAGTTTGTTCTCTGTAGTCTGTTTCTTGGTTTGGCTCTCTCTCTCTCTCTTTTTTCCCCCTTTGCTCATTTATTTTATTTATTAAATTCCACATGCGAGTGAAATCATATGGTATTTGTCTTTCTCTGACTGACTTGTTTCGCTTAGCATGATACTCTCTAGCTCTATCCATGTTGTGGCAAATGGCATGATTCCATTCTTTTTGATGGCTGAATAATATTCCATGGCATGTATACACCACATCTTCTTTGTCTGTTTGTCAGTTGATGGACACTTGGGCTGTTTCCATAATTTGGCTATTATAGATAATATCAAGTGCTGAGAACTGTCCCTCCTCTTGTTAAGGGAAGCTCTATTTCTGATGCAGCTATAGATTATCAGACTGGTGTCTTTGGGCAACACCCATGACAGTTACTGAATCTCAATTCTTCCTTCTTAATTATTGAGACCAAAATGGCAATTTTTAAAGTTTAGGTTGGCATTTTATTTATACTGTTTGCAGCCACCTTGAATAATGACCCCTAAGGAATAAAATTGATTTGATTTTATTAATTATATGCATCATTACAAAAATTAAATAAAGAATAAGATCTGCTAGAAGTATGGTAAGAACTAGATAGACAAAAGTGTGTATTTAATGCAAATTCCTTTTGCATGTTCCTTCTGCTTGGCAAATGATTATAACTAAATTCAGTTAAGAGTAGACTAGACACATCTATTTTGTATTAATATTGAAATGTAAGTAATAGAGTTTAGCTAACAATAATAGCATATGAAAGCTGAAGTTAATGAAATACATAACGAAAAAAAAGTACAATTTTGAGACAGAGTTGTGATTTAGTTTTACTCTCTCAAAATGCCCTATTAGTAATTAGTTATGCTTATAATTACAGTTTACCTGGGACAAAAGTTCTTTGTGTCCTGCCCCAAACAATAAATAAACTGAAAAGTCTTTATTTTTGAAAGCTTGAAAATCTAGGTGCAAGTCAATGTAGAGAATAAAAATACTTGTCTTCTCTGTAAGAGATCAGTGGTAGTGTTAGTTACTCAGGTACTGGCATTGTTGAAGCACTGGGGGTGGTAGAGCCAATAGTGGTGTTCAGAAGTGACAGTCAAAATAGGACATCTCATTTCCTATTTCCTAGGAACAAGGGAATAACAGATGGGTTTCAAAGCACTTATTGGTTGATTTTTAAGGTATCCTTTACAATTATAATATCAGTTTTTAAAGTTTTGCAATCTGGAATTAATTTTGTATTTTGGTAATAAAATCATATTTGATTTATTAAATTTAAAATTTATTCTTAAGAAAATATTTACAAATATTTTAATTTACTCTTAAATGCTTCTAATTTTAAATGGAGTTTGAAGTTGTTGGGTTTCTAGTAATCTATCTCTTGGTTTTGGTTATTTTCTGAAAACAGAGACTTTTGATAATAGAAAATTAAACTGTAGTAAAACTTGAAACTCTACGTGAGGTCTTTAAGGCATAGTGAAGCTTGTAACCTATTAAATTTCACATTAAATCCTGTGAGAAATATCATTAGTATTAGAATTCTCTCCTATTCCTTTAAAAGCTTATGCTACAACAGTGGTGCCTAGTGCTAACCACTGGTCTCCCAGCATCGAGCAATTCTGGCTGTCATCCTACTTAGAATGTAGAACCCAGGGTTGGCTCTTGGACTCCTATGTCATGTCTCAAGTTACAGCTTACCTGTCCCTAGTTGTGCCTTCATTCTAATGATGAAGGTCTTACACCCAAGTACCAGACCCTAAACCTCCTTTCTCCCAGCAGGTTCATTTAGGAACTGGGTGTATGCATTGATCTTTCTTTTGGGTTCTTCCATAGTAGCCTATATGGTATTCTGGGTTTAAATATTTGAGTGTTTTCAACCTTCTATTCTGACAAAGCCCTAAGTATACACAGTTTGGATTCATGCTTTGGGGGTTGCCTACTATGTTCTAGGCTCCGTATTAAGATGATATGTATGTGTGTGTGTATGCATGCACGTGTGCACATCTGCATGCACTTACATTAAATACTTGTATACATATTCATGTATATGTGTGTGAGTGTTCTTTAACAACATTATAAAATATGTATTTTCCTCCCATTTTATAGATCAAGTCTTAGAGCAGATAAATAAATTAGTCATGGCTACACAGGTATAGACGGTCTGAGAATCACAATTCCAACCTAGTTCTTGCTCATTCATTTACTCATTTACTCATCAGGTACTTTAAGTGCCAGGCATTATTCTAGATTCTGAGGAATCAGTAATGAATAAAAATCCATGTCCTCTTGGATCTTACTTGCTATGTCAGATGGTGATAAGTGCTGTGAAAAAAAATTAATAAAAAAGATCAGAGAGGGTAAGGATTGAATGGGGTTGCAGTTTTAAACAGAATTATCAGAGAAATTTTCACTGAAATAGTGACATTTGAGCACAGACCTAAAGGAAGTGAGAGTGAGCTATGAAAATACCTGAGAGAAGATGGTCTCGGACAGAGTTAAAAACAAGCACAGAGGCCTGAGTAAGCACATCTCTGTGGGATCTCAGCAGAATTCTAACTGGGAATTTCTGTACCCTCTAGAATCCATATTGGACACTTACTGTCTGTGTGCTTTGTAAATGGTTAAGACACATACCCCATAAATGGATCTCAAATTACACCTTGGAATTGTTTATTTCTTAATCAGGTTTACTTTTTATTTACCAAATCACTTTCTAAATTGCTGTTTCTTTGTATGATATTTTTATTTTCCTTCAAATTAAACTATGAAAATGGTCTGTTATAGCTAAAATATGTAGTTAGATTTTCCTATTTTTATATTTAATTTTATTTTTAGTTTTATAAGTAATTAAATGTGAAAATGCTTTTGAAATGGTTACATGTACTTTATACATACAATATGATGTTAATATTGGCACAGTAAGAACATGCATGTCAATTGTTTGTTAATTTTACTTTATTTTTTTCTAAGAGCATGGTTTATGTGTTGAAATGACATATTGTTTCATTTCACATGCAGCCTGAAATTACTCTGAAGTAGCATACGCAAAAAGTTTCCTAGCATGTAATTGGATGATAGAAATTATTTTTTTTAAAAACAGCAGTATATATATTATTTTCTTCCTTACACAAGTGATAAGATTATAGAGATATCAAACATTCATAAAATTTAATGCATCCTATCTAGAATTTTCAAGTTCAGCAAGACAGACTTTACCTTTTGGTTGAAGTCTACTAAACAAGTATAAAAGATTAAAGCCTAAGTCATTCGTTGTGGAAGTCTCAGCCTTAAAATGTTCAATTAAATGTCCATTGAAAATAAGTAAATTTCCATTTTAGAAAAATGTTCAATTCAACTTAGCCAACACTTATGAGCACTTATTGTGCTTATGGGAGTTTATTGATAAGAAAAAAAAAATCTGTGAGGCTATTGCAGTAGCACTGGTGAGAGTAATAGAGTTTGAACTCAGGCAGTGATAGTGGGGCACGGGAAAGGTGGGTGGTTAGTTCCACAGTGAAAGACATTTTTTACATTAAGATTGATGGGTGGCTGGATATGTGGATTGAGGGCACAGGGAGCATTTAAGATAACGTAAAGACTTAGCTTCAGCACTGAGCAAGTAAGGACATTATTAAACAAGATGGGAAATAGAGAGGAAAGGTTTGGAGAGCATGAGAATGTGCATTTCAGTTTTGAACCTTTTGAATTAGAGGCATCTGTAGGATATTCATGTAGAAATGAATATAAAACATTTTCATGTCCCTCGAAGACTATTATTAAGAGGGAACTGTTGATTTTTCTTGAAATTCTGGGCCATGGGACAGTTCGAGGCTATTTGATAGCAGTAGTAACCTTTGTCCTAACTCCTGTAACACAGTTAAACCTCAAAATTTAGCACATAATTATGTTTTGTCTTGTATCATATTCTGAATGTTCTAAATCTCTCGTCTCACCTTATGATTATACACATTAGGGTGAGATGAGATTTTATTCTAACAGGCTCAGCAGTGCTATTGAAGTCCTCCAACTGGCTTCAGTGATCACTACCATCACAGAAACAAATCCTAAGATGGAATTTGTTTCTCCTAGTATAGCTGGTGATGCTGCAGTAGTGAGTATATTAAAGAATTGCTTTCATTCATCCATTCATTCCCTACTAACTGAGTGCCTGCTGTATGAAGGTATTGTTGCTTTAAAACTGGACATGAAGCAGTTGGCTTGCTTTATTTCTAGAAATAGATACTACAACAAAATCTCATTATAAAGTCTTTTTATTTCCTTTTCAGAGACATCAGTTGATCTATGTGTAAAAATTACTTTTTAAATTTCTCAAAACCTTAAAATCACTTCCGGTAGAGCAGGAGGTTTTGAGAGAAATAAAGTGAAGGAATTAAGAACATGAACAAAGTGAATATGAACCATTAAGATATTACCATGGTATGGATCTCTGCCAGAGGGAGTTCTTGCTAGACCTGATTCTGACAGTCATATACTTGCCTAGCGGTTTTAACTGGTGTCTTTCCTGTTTTCATTTGTAGCCCATTGAACTTACTGCTGTAGCATGCTAATAATCAAATTTGGGAATTACAAGCAAGGGCTGAATACTGCCTTGGTTCACATGCCTTGCCATTTGGTGTCTGTGCAAACGTGGCTAACATGTAGCCTCTCTAAGTTTTGATTTCTTCCTCTGGAAATCGAGATAAGAGCACTATGTAATCACCTCATAAGACTGTTCCATTACATGTAAACTGTTGAGCACGGTGCCTGGCACATAGCATATGTGCAATAAATATTAATTATCATTTCAATGAGTTATTATGAATCCTAGCAGTACTCTGTCTTCCTTAAAGCACTAGAGAACATTCAAATAAAATAACACACTTATTTTTGAAACTTTTTAGAATGTAAATATGTAAACTATGTAAAATGTAAATATATTGATTGATTGTTTCTATTTTATTTTTAGTTTTGAGGCGTTATTATTCATTTCTCTACCTTGAGATTTTCATAATCAATATGTGTATATATAACTCTTCTATCTTTTCTTATACGTTGATCTCTGCTGTTAAAAAAAAAGATACCTAAAGATATCCTGATTTCATATTTACAGAAAATAGCTTCTCCCCTGCCTCTTTGCTCCCCTTGTTTTCATGCCCAATTAACCTATATTACAAGAAACCTCTGTGGAATAGGGATCTAGGGTGTACAAAAAAATAAGAGTAAATAAAGACAAAGCATGCAATCAAGCTGAACAGGTACTTCCAGTAGGGGGAGATATTTACAAAATAATCAAGCCACTTAATATGCCGGTGCAGTGGCAACAAATTTATAAACAAAGCTTTCCCTGTGTAAAAATTCCAGCTAATTAATAATTAAGTAAATATTGGTTGAGTAACACTGTGGTTTCTGTCTTGCCAGTTGCGGAACCCAAACTCCTTCTACAAGTACCTAGAGAAGCACTATGAGGACTACATACACTGTCACCATTGCCATATAACTTCTTACATACTGTTTCCGAGTGGAAGTAAAGATAAGAACATGATGTGCCTCTCTCTCTCTCTCTCTTTCTGAATCTTTAAAAATTGCTAGTGGAAGTTACAGGCTGGATCACTTTAAAACAAAGAAAGTACAGAAGCTGTATTTCTGTAATTCAGAAAGATTTTTTTCACAGGTCCTAGACTATCTGAATAAATTGGTATAGCCCTAAATGACATAAACTAATGGACTGAATCAGAACACTATCTCTTTTTTTTTAAAAAAAGCAAGCATTTTTAAAAAGATAATAGCTTTGTAATTTAGATCTCCAGATTTCTGAAATTTCTGCTGAGGCCTATAATTAAAAGCGAATTAACAACATTTAGATCAAGTTGGATTTGGATTTTTTCAAGTATTTCAAGTAGGTTAGTTAAGTTGATTTGAACATTTACTTGTCCAACAGAAACATCACATTTCTTTCTGTTGGCAACATTGTCCAATAACTGACTACTATAACAGTCCCTCTGCACTTTGAGATTTAATACTCTTATTCTATCACACTCTAAGAAATTGCTGCCCTGGAACTTGGGGATGTTGAGACTGCCCTTAAACCTGAGAGTCTCACTTAATAGTTGACTGAGTTTTCCCCTCTGTATCATGCCTAAATATTTTGATGTGGATTTTATTACTTTTGGCTGCGTTAGTAAATTCAGTTTGTAAAATATCCAAAGAACTTTATAATACACAAAATATATCTTAAATAAATTCACTGTAGTAATTTTGTAGCTTTAATTTCTATTTAGTTGATTCAGAAATGGAAGTTACAGGTCTCTGCCAATTTTATGCTTATTAATTAACATGGTAAACATTACCACCAACAACTTAACAGATATTAGCTTTAAAAAGATACTGTGTTAAATATACAAGACTTCATCAATTTTCCTCTTTTAATTTTGCTAGAAGCATCATTATTTTTTGTGTTTAAATGAATTTTTATAATTTTATAACTAACTATGGAGGGTTAGCTATGCTAGAATAGACTTCATAGTGTATAGTTTGGTTTCTCTGATAGAACCAAAGTTGTTTCCTGGATTGTACCATTCTTTCATAAGGTGAGTATTTTAAATACTTTGTTTAAACACTGGATATGTGGGGCTTTTTAATTATTAAAAGTAACATTCAATGAGTGAACTTAATTAGACTGATCCGTCCAAAGAGTTCATTTGAACCACTACAGACACATTGGAATACCCTTTTTGTAAGCTTCCTAAATAAGTATATAAAAATAGCCATAGAAAACTGAAATTGAGCAAATAAAAAGCATCTCTATCAGTGTACATATGTGTTTCCATCTATTCCATTAGAATAGGTGAGAGAATGCTGCAGTAATAAGCCTAAAACCTCAGTGACTAAAAAGAATGATGGTTACTTTCCTAAATGTTGCCACCCACAGTAGGTTGACAGCAGTGATGTCCACGTCATAGTCACTCAAGGACTCAAGTTCCATCTTGACACATATTTCAGTTATTGCAGACTCAAGGACTCAAGTTCCATCTTGACACATATTTCAGTTATTGCAGTTCTGGAAAAAGAAAGCATAGTGAATCCTCCAGTTCTCTTAAAACTTCTGTCTGAAAATGGCATAGTTCACTTTGGTGAGATGTGTCCACACCAGAGTTCAACAGGATACATGATCCTCACATAGAGAGAGGTACTGGATGTTTGCAGTATGACAGTTGACCGTATTCTTCTTAATGAGTGAGCATTTGAAAATCATCAATAGTTCCTATAGTAAACGTATAGAATATATGGCTTAAAACTGACCAGGGAAAGAAAATGAACTTTTTCACCTGATTTTAACATGACAAGTTTAAAAACTCATACTGACAGTGCATTGAACACACACACACACACGCACACGCAAAATTTCTCCATGGTCCAAATGATGCGGGGACTCTTTCACAGTAACATTTATACCACTGGGGACACTGCCATTGTTCCACACGTAGGTGGTGTGCGCAGGGAATAACAGTGTAGAGCAGGCTGATCGCCTTTAAATTCACAGTTGTAGGTCAGCCAGGACCTTTCATAAATTTAATGACCACATTATAGTGTAGCGGATTTTAAGCTTTTTTTTGTTGTTGTTGCTGCCTTTTTTTTTTTTTTTGGCTTTTAGAAGGATAAAAAAGGCCAAATTTTAATTTGGAATTTAAATATATAATTGTGTACACTATTAAGAGAAAACTGGATGCTACAAATAACTAATAGCTGAAATAACAAATACAGTGGAACCATTAGAGATATTATCAAAATTCACACCAAAATGAAAATATTGTCATTTGTTGTAAAGATCCAGTGTTTTTCATTTATTTTTTTTAAATCTCACGCAAATTGGCATTAACTACTTATTGCTAACATTTCTCTTTTTATCCTGATCTTTTTAGGTATTACTAATTTTCCCAAAATATTTTGTGAAACTTCCCAGAAGCTGGTGAGTGTGGAAGCCTTTGTTCTGGCAGTGAGATATTATTCTGTACAAAACTTGGGAATATGTACTCCTTTTGAACAGTTGCTTACAGTCCTTCGAGGAAATAAAAAACAGAGAACTGGTAAGTGTGTATGTATTTTTTTTAGTACTAGAAGCGATATACTGTCCATTTATGTTCATATATTTTTTCTAACAAGTTCTTAATTTATTGTTCTATTAGTGCTCTTCTATCGTGAGCACTGGTAGACTGGCTTATACTTAGATGAGTAGGTTTTCTTATGCATCATGTTATACAGAACAACTAGTTACAGATCTCCATGTTTTTTTTTCCTACATTATAGTCCAGTTATCAGTCTTTTCTCTTATAATTGTTTTTTGTGTCAAGAAACATTTTTATTTTTTTATTTTGTTTTTAAGATTTTATTTATTTATTTGAGAGAAAGAGATAGCAAGAGAGAGCATGAGCAGGGGCAGGGAGAAGGAGAAGCAGGCTTCCCACGGATTAGGGAGCCCGATGTGGGGCTCAATTCCAGGACTCCAGGATCATGACCCGAGCCAAAGGCAGACGCTTAGCCAAGTGAGCCACCCAGGCGCCTCTCAAGGAACATTTTTTTCTTTTAAGTAATGTTCTATGGGTCTTCTTATTTATGTTCTTAATTCAAATTTTGATTCATAGCAGCTAAACTAATAGAGATCTATCATGCAGACACAGTGGAATCTCTATATTATTTTCATACGTAATTACAGAAAACATGAACATTAATGGATGATTTTTTTTTAAAGATTTTATTTATTTATTTGACAGAGAGAGAGACAGCCAGTGAGAGAGGGAACACAAGCAGGGGGAGTGGGAGAGGAAGAAGCAGGCTCCTAGTGGAGGAGCCTGATGTGGGGCTCAATCCCAAACCGCTGGAATCACTCCCTGAGCCGAAGGCAGATGCTTAACAACTGTGCCACCTAGGCACCCCAACGGATGATTTTTTATTACATTTTGTTTCTTTAATAGCAGTACTTTAATTTTATTTTATTTTTGTTCAGATGAAAATGTGAAACCAGACGAATTTATGAATTTGAAAAAATCTCATGAAGTTCAGGCTATGTCAGAGCTTATCAGCAGTATTGCTGATTACTATGGAGTAAAGCAGGTAAGAGAATTTCTTTGTATTTTCAGGTGTTAAAATTAGTGCCTTTTTTTTTTCTTGGTATCATTTACATCTTATCTGTGATCACTGTCCAGCCTTTAAATGTCATTAAATAATAACTGATGTTAGTTATGTCAGACACTTTTTTTTTTTTAAGATTTTATTTATTTATTTGACAGGGAGACAGCCAGTGAGAGAGGGAACACAAGCAGGGGGAGTGGGAGAGGAAGAAGCAGGCTCCCAGCAGAGCAGAAAGCCCAATGCGGGGCTTGATCCCAGGACTCTGGGATCACACCCTGAGCCAAAGGCAGACGCTTAACAACTAAGCCACCCAGGCGCCCCATGTCAGACACTTTAAATATGTGCTCCCATTTCCCAATACAGTGTGATTATAGCAAATTTATGCTAAAAATAAGATATGACTATTCATGTTTTGCCACAAATTTTACTCTTTTAAATTATCTTCAATAAGTTTCCAATTTGAGGCAGCATTATGATAATGACATTCTGCAAAATTGTTTGCCACTGGGTGTTCTCAGAACCTGGGTTACCAAGCTGTGGTCATTATAGTAACGCAAAGAAACTATGTTTTAGGACTCGGATTCTTTCACAGTGTCAGAATCACAGTGCATTCCTGTTGTGAAAAGTAACTTTTGTGAAACAGTAATGTCTGAAACAGATATTAAAATAAAATCAAATATTGCCTATATTGACCTATAAAAACAGTGAGTTATTTTTCTTATCCCTAGCTTGTAAAAATAGTAAATTATTTTTCTTATCTCAGAAGAGCATCTGTGGGGGTAGTCAGAATCTTCCATCCTTCAATTTCTGTTAGGCGTTAAAATCTTCTCCATAGATTCCTCCAGACTTGTAGAGAGTTTGAGGATGATTAGAAAACTATCACAGTTTGGCCTAGGCATGCAGAGCCGCTTGTGGCAGCATAGATCTCTAGGTTAGGGGCTAGGGGCAAGAGCTAAGCCAGTAATTTTCAACCTTTTCTTTAGCATATCATACCTAGCAGTACCTACCTGAATCAGTAACAGGCTTACCATGACAGTGATACTCAGCTGGAGTAAAAGGGGCAATTACACAGTAAAATTTAAACTGCCATATATTAGATGGATGGACATTAGAAACATAAAATTGAGTAGAAAACGAAACAGTTTAAAGAAGATTACATATTTTATGGTACCATTTTTTTTAAAGCTTTTAAGCAAAATAATGGTGTCTTCTTAATGCAAAAAATGCATGTGAAACAGCTATTAAAGAAGCAAGGGCATCATAATTTGAGAAGAGTTATTACTTTTGGTTGAGGAAGCAGCGAGATGAGATATGGAAGGAAAACAGTTATGTGCAGTGGAAATACTCATATTTTCGTTCGTAGGATGGCTGGTAGGTTCATTGTTATAGCAGATAACTGTTGGATGCCTAACCCAAATTTTCTCAGACATTTCGTGGTGTGCCAGCCTGCCTTCTACCTGGCAATGTCTGCATTTTTCCCCATGGGTTTTCTCTAGCTGCCAAAGCAAAGCACTACTTGTATACAGGTTCTGGGAATTAGTTCTTCCCCTTGAACAGCCTTGAATTAATGAATGATGAAAGTTGATATACAAATACATCAACTCCTCGACATTTCAGGTGGGATGATTCTGAGGTATGTGTTGTACACTAGCTCCTAAAGTGGTGCCTTTCTTAATAGCACACCTTTGATTGGGCTGCCTTCCTTTTTCTTTTTCAGTTCTCTGCTTCCCTCCCAAATAATTTGCTTATACTTAAATTTTTGTTGTAGAATCTGCTCTGTGATAACCGAAACTAAGATAAGTGCTATTTATTGTTGTGCTTCCTAACTTTACACTTAGACTACTTTTATTCTTATTTTACATAATAACTTTAAATTCATACAGCAGATTATTTTTTTTCCTAAAGTACAGAGAAAAAAATTTTGAAATACTTTAATGTATCATGTTAGACCTGCTTTCAGGGGACTTTATTATAACACTGAGGCCTGTTCTTAGGAAATGAAATAACCTGAATTAAAGATTTACAGTCTTTCTCTTGAAATCACTTTATAGCAGTATGTGATTCTCACAATAGTAAAGTTTAAGATCTATTACGTTTGTACAGCTTTTACTTTTAAAATGCAGATTTAATAAATACAGACTTCAGGCAGATAGATGGAAACCCAGATTCTGAAATATCTAACTTTACTAGTGACCATAGACACCAGAGAAGAAAACAAAACAATTCATTTTTGCCTCAGCCACATTGCTTCCTACATGCCAAAAGCCTTGCCTCTCTCACTCACATTACCAAGGCTTCCTAATTTTTATTTCCAAAATATGTTCATTCATTCATACCTGCATGCATGCATCCATTTAACAGATATTTCATTAGCTCCTACCATGTGCCATGCACTGTTACAGATAGATACTGAGGATGCAATAGTGAACAAAACTAATGACAGATATCCTTGCCCCATGGCATTTATATTCTAATGGGAGAGATAGATAATAAAGTGATTATAAATTTTTTTTGTATATGTTGATATACTTTAAAGAGAAAAATAAATAAAAAGCAAAGGAAGTCACTAATTCAGAGATGGAAGATTAACGTTTTTGGTTAGGAAGAGAGGAACAAGTAAGAACTCTTTTTAAACTCATTAGAATTCAGGCCTCCTTCAGGAAGAAAGAGAGTTACCTATTAGAATACCTGGACAAAAAACTTTTCAGATAGAGGGGATAACATGCTCAGTGGCCTTAGAGTAGGAATATGTTTGGTGTGTTCTTGAAACAACCTGAAAACCAGATCAGCTCCAGTGGAGAGAGCAAGCGCAAAGTAGTAGGAGCTGGGTTTCGAGCAGTAGAGGGCAGGTCATAAAGTTGTAGAGTCTTAGAGGCCACTGTGATATTTTGGGCTTTTGCCCTGAGTGAGATGAGAAACCTTTGGACACTGGATCACTCTGGTTGCTATGTTGAGGGCTCTTACAAAGCAGATATTTTCACTGTCTTTGCCCTTTTTACCATACTTTTTGTGAACATTCAAGCTGGTTCTTTTCAGAAATTGGCTCCTATGGGAACATGTGAAGAGTTTTCAGAGTTAAGGCATAAATCCCAATAACAAAGGAGGTTAGTGAACAAGAGATAAGATTAAAGAGTTGAGAGATTTTTGCTAAGAGGAGTGGCAGGATCAGACTTGGTTTAGCTTCTTGAGTATCGCCTTGAGGGAAAGGAGCAGGGAGACTCTTGAGGAGCCTGTTGCAGTAAGGCAGGGTTAGGGTGCCCTTGCTAAGGTTCTGGATTTGCTCACATTTCACATGGAGGGTATGAGAGAAAGAAAGGAGTTGTCATTTCCACCTGGAATTGAGTATGGAGATATCATTAACTATGATGGAGAATATTATGGGAAGGGCAGGTTTTACAGAGAATATCAAGAACTTAGTTTTAAAGACATTAAATTTGAGATTCTTTTTAGATATTCAAGTGGAAATGTTTAGTACACTGTTGGTTATATGAGGTTGAAGTTCATGGGAGAATTTCATACTAGAATTATAAATTTGAAAGTCATTAGCCTAGAATGGTAATTAGATTTCTAGGTCACACAACAAAATATAACTCTTCTAGATGCTGAACTCTAGGAAACAAACTGAGGGTTGCTGGAGGCCGGGGGGAGGGATAATTGGGAGATGGGCAGTAAGAAGGGCACTTGATGTCATGACCACTGGGTATTATATGTAACTGATGAATCACTAAATTCTACCTCTGAAACTAATAAAAAAAAAAAAAGATACTATGAACCTCCTTACTTAAAAACAAAACAAAACAAAAAAGATGTAACTGTGTGAAGGGGTGGCTATGTTAATTAGCTTGCTATAGTAATCATTTCACTATGTATATCAAAACATCATATTGTATACCTTAAATACAATTTTTATTCAAAAAAAGCAGACTCAAAAAAACATATAACTCTTCTATATGAAGTGTATTACTGTACTAATAGTCTTAAGAAATGTCACCACTATGTGTAACAATGTTTCTGTGGGAGATTCTTCTAAACAGAATTAGGAGACTAGGAAGATACCTCCCACCAGGCATTGGACTAGAAAATCCTTCATTTTCAAACCCATAAAATGATCAGGAAGGAAAAGACTGCTGTGAGTGAGGGATAGGAGATCAGGATGGTGAAGATTTTGCTATTCAGACCAGATAGTTTCAAGGCAAAAAGTTGTATGCCTTATGTTACTTAATTGCATAGAGGCTTTCATTGTATTGCTGACACTACATATGCTACTAAAAGACCAATTTGGAGGGGGATAAAATTCAACTTGGATTAATAAAATAGGAGTATAAGTCAACTGACAGATTTCCTAGGAAAATTCGCCCATTATTGAAAAGGTTTTTAGATATAATATTGTGAAGGCATGATTCTTAGAGTTTCCACAGCCATTGTACAACCAGAGAAATTACAAATAAGATGCACCAAAGGCTGTATGTAGTTGAGCCTCTTAACGATTCAGCCATTGTACTGACAGATTTCTTAAGTGAGGTGAATTTTCTTCATTGTTCAAAACTTGATGTCCTGTTACTTGCAGCCAGAATATTCTTGATTCACAAGTGGAATTGCCACAAACAGATACAGGAACAAACTCAGTTACCTCTTGGTAAGAAGACATTTACATTTGTAGGAACAAATGTGCTGACGCTTGTAAGCAACCCACTGGTTGCTAACTTTAAGGTTGTCATCAGCATCAGTAAGTGTGTTTCACAGAAGGAAAGGAATAGAGAGCTTTGCTTTCTCTGGAGATTCAGATATGGGAGAACGGACTAATAGTTTCTACTGTATAGCACTTGTATTCATGAGTATGGGTATGGTATCTTCAGTTAGATTGTAATTCCTTAAAATCAAGATATATAATGCTTCTGTATTTCCTATAAACCTAGCCCAGAAATGAACTTAAAAAGGGCAGAGGGAATTCTTTGTAAGCATATTTATAGGAATTATTTATTGGAGTCTTACCTATGAACTGCTTGAATTGTAAGAACCTAAAATTTTTGAGGATTTAATTAATGGCATTACTTCAAATATAAGAGTGTTTCCTTGAGTTACTCATACTTATATCAGGGTTTAACTGATCTTAGGATGGACAGAAGTTTAGATACTGATTTCTTTTTTTTTTTTTTTTTTTAAGATTTTGTTTATTTATTTGACAGAGAGAGAGACAGCCAGCAAGAGAGGGAACACAAGCAGGGGGAGTGGGAGAGGAAGAAGCAGGCTCCCAGCAGAGCAGGGAGCCCAATGTGGGGCTGGATCCCAGGACCCTGGGATCATGCCTTGGGCTGAAGGCAGTTGCTTAACGACTGAGCCACCTAGTCACTCCTAGATACTGATTTCTTATGGTAGTGTTCCTGTAATTTATTTCAGTGTTCATTTATTTCTTATGAAATGACATGGCAGTAGAGTAACAATCTTGGTGATATTTTATTTCTCTTATTTTTAGTTTTATTGAGGTATAGTTTACATCTTCACCAATTCTAGGTGTACATTTTGATGAATTTGGTGTGTGCAGTTGTGTAACCACCACCATAATAAAAAATATTTGTCACCATAAAAAGTTTCCTTATGCCCTTCCGCAAGATATTTTTCTCCACTCTCACGTAACTACTGACCTGCTTATAGTTGTTGTTTTGAAGTAAAGTCTACCCCCATCATAGGGTTCAAACTCCTGACCCTGAGACCAAGAGTCATATGCTTTACCTACTGAACCCCTGACCTACTTGTAGTTATGAATTTTCTAGAACATTGTGTAATGGAGTCAAATAGGATGAGGAGTTTTGTGTTTGAATTGTTTCCTTCAGCACAACTTTTGAGAGTCATCAATGTTGTATTTACTTTTTGTTTTTCTTTATGCCATGGTATAGATGTACTACAATTTGTTTTGCCATTTACAAGTTGATGGACATTTGAGATGTTACCATTTTTTTTTAGCTCCTATGAATATTCACACACAAGACTTTGTGTGGACATGTTTTCATTTATCTTTGGCAAAGAGCCTGAAATGGGGTTTGTAGGTCATATAATAGGTGTATGTTTTAACTTTATGATAAACTTCCAGTGTTTTTCAAGCGTCTGTACCATTTTACATTTGTGTATATCTCATTATGATTTTAATTTGCATTTCCCTGATAACTAGTGGTATCAGACTCCTTTTCATATTGGCCATTTGTATATCTTCTTTTGTCCAGAGTGCATTCAAATATATTGCCAGTTTTTAAGTTGTTTGTCTTCTTTTTGGGTTGTAAGAGTTCTTTGTATATTCGGGATACAAACCATTGGTCAGATAAATATTTTGCAAATATTTCTTCTTTTAACTGTATTTTTAATAGCAAAATTTTTAATTTTAATGAAGTCCATTTTTTCAATGAGTTCTTTTGTAGCAAAGATTTTTTATGTCCTACATAAGAAATCTTTGCCCCTTCAGTGTCACAAAGATGTTCTCATGCTTTCTTCCAGAAGTTAGTAGTTATTACTGTCACATTTAGATTTGTGATACATTTTTAATTAAGTTTTGTGTTTGCTCTGTGACAGGCAAAGTTCACTTTTTTCCCCACACAGACATTCATTATACCAGCACCATTTGTTGAAAAGATTGTCTTCTCTATTGGATTACCATAGCCATTTTGTCAAAAATCAATTATATAAGTTTGGGTCTATTTCTGTATACTGTTCTTTTCTGTTGATTTATTTATCTGTTTTTATACCTGCACTATGCTGTTTTTGATTACTGTAGTTTTATATTAATTCCTGAATCAGGGTAAGTCTTCCAACCTTATTCTTTTTCAAAATTGTTTTGGTTATTCTAGGTACTCTGTGTTTTCATATAAACTATAGTATCTACTTGTCAGTTTTTTTTAAAGAAACCCTGCTGTTATTTTGATTAAGATTGTGTTGAATCTGTAAGTCATTTTGGGGGAAAGAACATCTTCATTTTGAGTCTGCCATTTTGTGAACATGGTGTATCTTTATTTAGATCTTTTAAATTTTTTCTCTGCTTTTATAGTTTTTAGTGACTAGGCCTTGCTGAACCTTTGTTAAATTTATTCCTAGATATTCTATTTTTTTGCTATTTTAATTCAATTGGTTTTAAATTTTGTTTTCTAATTGTTCTTTGCTACTGTATTGTTTATGTTCTGATGGTTCATTATTAATTTCTAATAATCCTGTATCCTGACACATTGCTAAATTCACTTGCTAGTTCTGTTAGTTTTGTATATTCCTTTAGATTTTCTACAGACGCATTCATGTCATCTATGAAGAAAGGCAGTTTTATTTCCCATATTTGTATCTTTTACATCTTTTCCTTGACTTATTATACTGTCTAGAACCTCTTTTAAAATGTCTAATAAAAATGATGAAAATGGTTGGTTTTTAAATAGGAATCAAAAAATTAAAAAACAAACAGGTTGTATAAATTATATAGCCATTTCTTTACTTGCTTTTAGAAGAGATATTGAGAATGCTTTCTGTTCTCATCTGACTAAAATTCTTTATTTCATTCTGTTTTTCTTACTTTAGGTAATTGACCTGGGTTCTGGAAAAGGCTACCTAAGCTCTTTTTTGTCCTTGAAGTATGGCTTAAAAGTTTATGGAATTGATTCATCAAATACCAATACTCATGGAGCTGAGGAGAGAAACAGGAAATTGAAGAAACATTGGAAAGTCTATCATACTCGATCAAAATTAGATGCCAATGGACTGGCATTAAAAATGGCAAAAGAAAGGAAAGTGCAAGATGAAATTAAGTATAAAGTAGATATTGAGGGAATATGTAACAACAGTCCTGAAAATCAAGAAAAGATGTCTACCTCAGATTTTTTGCCAGATTTTTCGGATTCTGTAATTTCTAACATTAGAACACAAATGGAAAACCTACATATGTATTCACATGGAGAAGAAAACTTGTGTTTTGAAAATGCCTTTTCCCTTATAGACCTTTTGCCTATTAATGCTGTAGAACCTGCTTCATTCCAAACAGCTAAGAGAAAAATGTCTGAAGCAAATAAAGAGAGAAGAAAACTGACATCAAAGTCAAATGAATCAAATATATATTCACCTTTAACATCTTTTATCACTGCTGATTCAGAACTACATGATATTATCAAAGATTTGGAGGTAATTTCACTTTTGAATTCCTTAATGTAATTTGTAAAAATGCCCTAAGACATAGAATTACATTTTAATAGTAGCTTACTTACCTTAATCTTATTTGATTATATTAATCTAAAGGACCAAGAAATATGATCAGAGGCTATATGCAAACTATTGTAAGAATCTAATATAAGATTAGCTGGAAGAATGTTTCTTGAGTCCTGTAATGAATTAGCAATTTAATAACCCAAATTAACCAATATTTTCCCTCCCCTCCCCATAACACACATATACAATACTTAAATATTTTACTATTAGGATAAAATAGTGATTGCATATTTTTATCTGCCAGCAGATAATATTATTAACTAATATTATATGATGAATATAGTAAAGAACGATATTAAATATTCTTATATTACCTTTAGGGAGAGCTAAGCTAAGTTTAAAGAGAGAGATTTATACCTCTGTTGTTCTAACCCTAATTAGCAATAGACCCTTCCTCTCTAAATTCCTTTCTACTTAAAATGTTACAACATCTAAATAAAACCTACCCAATACTCCAAAAACTTTGAAGACAGTGGCGGTTGAAGCAACTGAATGTTCTATCAGGTCAAAGCTACTTATAGGTACAATTTTTTTGTTCAGGAAGTTTAGACTTAAGCTTTGCTTAAGGTTTAGAATACATGGGCTAAAAAAACATTCTTAGTAGAATAACTTAAATAAAATGATTGTATTTGTTCTGAAGATAGTTATAAAAATATAAAAATATACTTTATTCACAGCATGTCTGTTATTTTGAATTTATAATAACATGATGATGATGATAAGAATAGAACACATTTCCTGAATTTTATTGTGTGCCAGAGATTGTACTAAGTCATTTACCAGTATTAGCTTAAGTTTTACAACAACCCATTGAGGTGGATGCTATTATTATCCTCATTTTATAGATGAGGAAGTTAGAGACACTGAAGAGTTAGAACAAACTTGGTATATTGATTACTGTCTGTGAGTGTATGTGTGCGCCCATTCTCTAAGTGTATACATTTAAAACAAAAATTTTTTATTGAATTTAATGTTGCTATATTTGATGTAATGAATAAACTATACTTTTTTGGTGTTCAATGCCAACTTAGCACCACTTATTCTTTATAACATTTTATAAGCTTTGGTAGGCAGTTTGTAAAGAAGTAAATAAAAATATTGACCAGCAGCTATAAATGTGTCTCAAATCGCAAGTTTGTCCTAGTAATACATGCTTCGTTTGTTTGTCCAATCTTTAATTTGGCCAGTTATTAAGCAAATATTAGTTGTAAAAGAGATCAGAGAAAATTCAAATGGATAAGGAACCAAAAAAATTAGAAAATCAACTCAAAAGTATGTTAGCTGTGATGAAAGATCATAGTCATTTTGCCTATAAAGGAAATAATTATTCATGTAAAATAAAAAACATCTACATTTCAAGGTAGAATTTGATCATTTTTAATATTCTAATGAACATTTAAAATCTTCACCTGAAATGTTTTTTTAGCCTTCCTCTAAATTGCCAAAGTTTATTTTTTCTTCTCATTCTTGAAGGATTGTTTGATGGTAGGTCTACATACTTGCGGTGATCTTGCTCCAAATACCCTGCGAATATTTACTTCCAAGTCTGAAATCAAGGGAGTTTGCAGTGTGGGTTGTTGCTACCATCTCTTATCTGAAGAGTTTGAAAACCCACATAAAGGTACAAAGTTTCCCATATCTCTTAATTATATTTATTTGAACATAATGGCTGTTTTCTATCTCTCCTTTTTTTTATTGTTACCAATATTTTGAATTAACATTTGAGAGACTACCTGATCTAATATTCTTATAATTTTAATGTTACATCAAATGAAATTTGATGTGCTATCACCGTATGTATTTTATTATAGTTTCTTTCTTCATAAAATGGTCTTAATGAATGCTAAAAACTGCAAATATGTAAACATTTTAAAGCTAAGTTATTTTAAGATGAATATATAGTTGCAAAGTCCGCCTTCATTTCTAAAGCCTCCGTTTTGTAAGCTATATTGATATTTCTCAAAAAAAAAATTCCTTACTATATTTTGAAAAGTCAACATACTCTGATTTTAAAAATCTGCATAACTGTGCAGTTGCATCAAAATAGCATTCAAACTACTCCCAGGACTGAGAACGTACCTGAGGAACAAAATACAGAGTACTTTGGTAGGACTTGAAGCATCTCATAGCCCTTCATCCAGAGCAGCCCCTGAAACTCTTCTGTCTGATCCATTTTATATGTTCTATCTCTCCATGACAGATGCTTTCAAAACTACTGCTTCAGATTAGATGATTATTTGGTCTATTAACATTAGCAGTTCTCTTTTTCTATTAGTATAATGAAGACTTTATCAACATCCACCATCCCTTGTTAAGAATTTTTACATCAGGAAGATGTGTGCATATGAATGGTATTGTATGCTCTTCTCAGTTTTAAAACCCAGGTGAATATGAAATTTTAATTATTTTTCATTTAGTCATGTCCAAGAGGTAAAAATTATGATTGTATAATTCTCCTGAAATTTGACCGGATGAAACAGGGGTCATCCTTAAAACTGACAAAGATTTTTGTGAAATAAAAGTTAATTGAGTTTGAATTCTTTTATGTGTCTTTAAAAAGTATCTTTTAGGAAAAGGTGGACAAAAGTAAAGTTGTGAATATTTAGAGATACATCCCAAGTGAGAGAAAGCAAATTGGCCAAAAAGTTAACAACAGTTTGATTTACATGGAGAATATATATATTTGTTATGCCATTATTTCCAACTTTTCTCTGAGTACAAAAATTTTCAACGTAAAAATTTGCGGGGAAAAGTGAACCTGAAATAGAAAAAAAAAGTATTTATACCAAAATATATACACAAATATTTACATTATTTTACAGTCTTACTGTACATCTTTCCTAAAAGAAATGAATGACCTTCAGTACAGTAACAGTTGTACAGCTTTTAAAATATTAAATGAGTAGTGTTTTCCTCCATCAGCAATAGCAAAAGATTTTATGTAGGAGAGGTTTGGTTCTCAATTCAACAGCTTCTTCTTCTGTAGGTACAGTGAAATGGGTTGTTGTTGTTGTTGTTGTTTTTAATAATTGGCTCATTTGGGATAGGTATAGATGCCTGGTGTATTCTTCAATTCAGAAGTATTGTCCTACAGTGTAAGATCTTTAATTTCAGCTGTCGTCTTCCCTCTTTCATTTCATCATCATCATTCCCCCAGAGATGCCTTCCCCTCCCAAAGGACCTCTTCAGGCAGTACCATCTTAGGACTGCCATCTCCAGTCCTGCTGGACCTTTGCAGCCATTGCTCTATATCGTCAGGTGTCAGACCTAGCCTCAATATTTCCCACCATGGATGGGATGTTCTTTTTTGGCTTTGTACTCTATTCTGTCTTACACCCATTTTCCCCCACTTGATTCTCCCTCTGGAGTGATCCTCTCAGCTAGTTCTGCTAGTTTAGGATGTTTCTTTACTAACTTACATTTAAATCAAAATTTGTAGTGTAGTTGTGGCTTATGAATAATTTTGTTTATTCTCTCTCTGTTTTTTGTTGAACATGTAAAGAAATTCGGATTTAACTGACTCATTATTTTATGGCAACCAGGAAGTACCATTGGTACATTTTTCATCTGATGTCTAGTTCTTTAATTCTGTTCCTAAAGGACTTGGTAAAAGCTGCTTGCCCGAGTATAGAAAAATTTAAGAGAATGATTACTTACTTCTTTGCCAGTCCATTTTATATCATTTTTTAGAAGATTTATTTATTTATTTATTTATTTATTTATTTATTTTAATAATAATTTTTTATTATGTTATGTTAGTCACCATACAGTATATCCTTAGTTTTTGATGTAATGTTCCATGATTCATTATTTGCGTATAACACCCAGTGCACCATGCAATATGTGTCCTCCTTAATACCCATCACTGGCCTATCCCAGTCCCCAACTCCTCTCCCCTCTGAAGCCCTCAGTTTGTTTCCCAGAGTCCACAATCTCTCATGGTTCATTCCGCCTTCTGTTTACCCCCTCTTCATTCTTCCCTTCCTTTTCCTACCGATCTCCCTGCTATTTCTTATGTTCCATAAATGAGTGAAACCATATGATAATTGTCTTTCTCTGCTTGACTTATTTCACTTAGCATAATCTCCTCCAGTCCCATCCATGTTGCTGCAAATGTTGGATAATTGTTCTTTCTGATGGCTGAGTAATATTCCATTGTATATATGGGCCACATCTTAATTCATTCGTCTGTTGAAGGGCATCTCGGCTCCTTCCACAATTTAGCTATTGTGGACAAAGCTGCTATGAACATTGGGGTGCATATGGCCCTTCTCTTCACTACGTCTGTATCTTTGGGGTAAATACCCAGTAGTGCAATGGCCGGATCATAGGGTAGCTCTATTTTTTAACTTTTAGCGGACCTCCACACTGTTTTCCAGAGTGGCTGTACCAACTTGCATTCCCACCAACAGTGTAAGAGGGATCCCCTTTCTCCACATCCTCTCCAATATTTGTTGTTTCTTGCCTTGTCAATTTTTGCCATTCTAACTGGCATAAGGTGGTATCTCAATGTGGGTTTTTTGG